>NC_141678.1:43367952-43582952 GCF_028749965.1 Puma concolor | reverse complement strand
GTTGCAGTGACAAGCTCTTAAGTATGAGATTAGCACTATAAAATGATTCCAGAAAAGTCTATTTGCTCAGATGGTGCTTTTTGGCTCAACATGTAAACACCATGGCCAATCTGGACACATTTACCCAAAGTCTTCTCTTCAGTATAATGCTCTGGATTTAAGGCCTTATCTACTGTATCATCAATCTCGTTCTGAAATTCAGGATAGAAGGTACATGCTAAAGTAGGAGCAACAACAGTAATTACATGAAAAATACAAGTCAGAACCAGCAGTCCTTGGAATTAGGCCCAGTGGGCCACCTGCAGACCCCTCCCTGGAGATCTACAATTGTGGTGACATCAAGTGACACTAAGGCTATTTGGGGGCCTATGTTTTGGTCTATTTTTTTTTTCAGTTAGTGCTATATCAAAAACGTTTTCCATGCCCACAAATACATTTCTATAACAGGATTTGTGATAGCGACATAGAATTCTGCTTTATATATGCACCATATCTCTTCTAGACAATCCTGGATTGTTGAATTAAGTTTGCCTCTGATTTTTCATGTTACTAACTGAAAACGTTAGTAACATCTAAATCATTTGTTATGACTCCTTTCCTATTTAAAGATAATATGAGGGACACCTGAGTGGCTCAGTTGGTTAAGCATGAGACTTTGGCTCAGGTCATGATCTCACGGTTCATGGGTTCAAGCCCCGCATCAGGCTCTGTGCTGACAGCTCAGAGCCTGAAGCCTGCTTTGGATTCTGTGTCTCCCTGTCTCAAAAATAAATAAACGTTAAAAGAAGCTGGTATTTATGAGGAAGAGAAAAGTATTAGTAATTATTGAGTATTCATTAGTAATACTAATAATAATTAGTAATTATTCATGAGTATTCATTCGTTCATTCAGCCAGTCAGTCAGTCATGAAATATTTCCTGTGCTCTTAAATATTCCAGGCACTGTGCTAGACATGTACTAGGTAGAGATGATTTAAGACAGATTCACAACTTGGCCAAAACTCACAGTCTGGAGGCATGGGGGTGTTAGTGTATGTGTCAGTTTTCCCACCTAGAGAATGAGCTCCTTGAAGGCAAGAATGAAACTCATCCTTTCATGCCCACATGGCACCTACCTCAGTGATTTGTGCTGAGAGGTCCATGATCAACATTTACTATGGGAACGAGGACACTTGACATAATGTGAGTGACTGAAACCACTGTACTTTCCAAAAATGAGGAAAGGACCCATGGTTATATGAAAGAAAGGAACTCAATTATTTTCCTGAATTCAAAGAGCCTGAATTTGAGATTTATGGGGAGTTGTATAAGAGCATCTTATCTTTCGTGTTGGCTTCTTTTTATGTTTTTTTGTTTCTTACCTGTTATTATTTGTTTTGGGTCTTGTCCACTCAAGACATTAGTTACTAGTTACCCAGTTTCTTTCTACTGAATATTATTAAAGTTAAACTCGATTAACAAAAACCTTAATAAATACTAAATGACTATTAAAATATTAACCAGATACTGTTAATAATAAAATTGCCTATTTATTCTTATACCCAATAACTTGGGCATATCCAATAGCTTTCTTTCATCCATGAAGTTTGCCCAAATGCTAATTCTTAGAAGAAAATTGTTATCATTGGCCAACTGAAATTTAAAGAGCTACCAGGTTTTTTAATTCATTTTTTATTATAGAGAGAGAGAAAGAGAGAGTGTGTGCAAGTGGGGAGAGGATCAGAGAGAGAGTGTGTGAGAGAGAGAAAATCCTAAGCAGGCTCCATGCTCAGTGCAGAACCCTATGAGGGGCTTAATCCCATGACCCTGGGATCATGACCTGAGCTGAAATCAGGAGTGGGATGCTCAACTGGCTGAGTTACCCAGGTGCCCCTATATATCTTTTAGAAAAAGGTTTTAAACAATCTTACATTCTGAAACAACTTTACAAGACATTTTAATTTTCATTTTTAGTGACAGAAATCTGTCTCTCAGCTTTGTGAAAGTAATTTTGAGGAGTTGATATAATTAACCTGGTTACAAAATTAATCAGCATCCAAGCAAGAAGAAAATTAGAATCATAGAAACTTAGAGCCAGGAAATGCTTAGAAAGAATATTTAGGGGCACTATATAGATATATGTTTGCAATGAGGTTCTGAGTCCTAATAAAGCTGGGCATTGATAAGGGAGAAAATAATGTTGTGGTCTAATGATAATCAATACATAATTTGGTAGGCACAGATGGGAAACAAGAATGAATAGAACATAGTCCTTTCCATCTAGCTTAGAGAAGGAACTATATATGGAAGTTATGGGGTGAGGGAGGAGCAGTGGCAGGACTATCTACCTGATTTATGGGGCCCAGGGCAAAATGAAATGTGAGACTCATTTAAAAAATTATTAAGAATGCCAAGACAGCAACAGCAGAGCATTAAATCAGGCACAGTCTGCATACTCATGAAGCCAGCCTAGGACAGTGTATTAATCATGGCCTTGCCCCTCCAAATACAGGTGCTGGGACTCTTTCTTCCATACCAACACCACGTCTTTGGATATCAAAAAGCTCACCCTCTGTTTCCCGGAACTTACATATTTCAGGCTTAAAAGACCCATAAAGGACTATGTCCACACTGGGAGGGTGTCAGGACATGGGTGATCCCAAGCAGCATGAGGGCAGCTTTGTATGGCATCCCATGCCATCTTGAAGAGAGGTCTGCCTTTTATATAGTTCCTTTCCCTGAGTGGTTTGCTGTGTTTCTTTGAATAGCAATAGTTTCGAAGGACCTTAAGGCAATGGGAATAAAGAAAAACTTTTTTTTTGGTCGCATCCCTGCCAGATCCTCCATAGCAAAATGTTTGCATAGCTTAGCAATTCTGGGCCCTGCCTTAGAAGCCCCACCCAGCCCACCCACCCTCATAATTTTGCCTCTACAATTCTCTCTTTGATATGTTTAGGCTACAATGTTGTCCCTTAAAACACCCTTGGAAGAGGGATGCCACACACCAGTGAACAGCTTTGAAGCGAAGGCTTTGGGAAAATGCCTTGGTTTAGGAGTACTCGCTGCAGAATAAGGAACATACATGCAGCATTTGGGCCATGAAACAAACCACCCAAGACAACTGCACCTGGACCTCCCCTATGGTGTGTGTCACTTGAAAAATGAAAACAGAACATACCCTCTGCGTTGGGAAGACACAATCTGACATCAAATCGACAAGGAGTTGGGATGGGTGTGAATCAGTGGCCAGTGGTACAGGATGGTGAAAACGACATTGACCTAGAACCTAAGGAAGAGTCCTACCCTCTTGATTTGACTCAGCCTCTTTCTAGCTATGTGAGTTTGGGTTAATCACATTATCTCTCCGGTCTCAATGACTTCATCTACTTAAGAACTATCTTAAGTTTTGGGCCTCTTCTTGAAAGAAGAGTTCTATGCACATTTTTTTTTTTTTTTTTTTTTGAAAAGGTGTTGAGGGACGATAGGGCAAAGAAAGAAGAAAGAGTCTGTTTAAGGGACAAAGAGTTTGTTCATTGACATAAACAATGAAATACCCAGGGAGGGTGAATCATGTGCAGGAAACCAGAGAAGACAACAGAAAGGACTAATATTTAGGGATTGAGATAATTAGCTACAGAGCATGTCAGAGTGGTGGGCCAGGGAGTTGAAGTATGTTCAAGGGCAAGTTCTTGGCTTTGTGTAATATAAGAGGCGGGAAAAGGCCTGGATGGGATACAGATTTTAATTTCAAACTTCCAAGAGGTTATTATAAACAACTGCAGAGAAGGTTGTTTTAAATCGTGTTTAATGTGAGTATTCACTTGTTGGCAGTGATCAGCATTTCCTATAAATACCACTTACATCGTATGGAATGAAGCTGTAACATGTAATGTGTAAGGAGAAGAGGTGAAGAAAGAGCAGTGAGGGAAACTTGGAGCCTGAGCACTTGGCATGAAAAATTGGGGAAATTGAACTCTCCTCTTTTTATTCTTTTTGGAACTGATGGTGAACAATTGCCTTTTGAATGGCTGTGTTCTTATTAATATACATTTTTGCTTTGCTTTTGGGCATTTAATGTGCTCTCCAGAGAATTGTTCAAAGCATTTAAAATAGCATTTGCCAATTTCTCCTTCTTCTAATTAATACCAAGTGGTTTCATTCAAACCGAAGTTTCAGGCTGAGTCTACACAAGCAAAACTAAATGTAGAGTCAGAGCCAGCATGACCTAAATTCAGATCCCTGCCCCACCACTTGTTAGCTTTGTGACCTTAGGAAAATGATTTAACCTATCAGAATTTCAAATACATCTTTTTTATAATGAGGATTGTTATGATTATTAAATGTAGTAGACAAGGTATGTGAAACATCTGACATTGTTCTTGACACACGGTAGGAACACAGTAAACATGAACTATTACTCATTCCCCACCTACAACTCTCTCTCCCCAAGAGGAGAAGCATGTGATTTTGGAGATGTGAGTTATTCTTCCAGATGCTTACATTTGTCACATTACCAAGGATGACCACTGACCCTGCTCCACTTCGTGCCTGCAGAGGAAGGCCTAGGTAGGGGTATCTGTTTCTAAAATAATCTTGGCTTCTTACTTGACTGATGTGAGTACCTCATGCCCAGTGCTCATTCTTCCTTCCCACGCAGCCCTGCTTTCTCAGGCTCATCCCAGTAGGTACTCATGCAGAAACCTTCCGTGATCTCTTCAATTTGAGTCCTCTCATGATATAGATGGCCCCTGACTAATGATTCCACTTACAGTTTTTTGACTCTGCAATCACGCAAAAGCAATATGCACTCAGTAGAAACAACACTTCAAATTTTGAATTCTGACCTTTTCCTGGGCTAGTGATATGGAATATGATACTCTTTCATGATGCTATACAGTGCCAGCTACAGCTTCCAGTCAGCCATGCGATCACCAGAATAAACAACTGATACATTGGCAACCATTCTGTACCCATATGGTCATTCTGTTTTACACTTGCAATATAGTAGTCAATAAATTACATGAGCTATTCAACACTTTATTATAAAACAGGCTTCGTGTTAGATGATTTTGCCCAACTGTAGGCTAATGTAGCTATTCTGAGCATGCTTATGGCTCTAAGGCACATACCTATTTTGGGTGGGTGGATATTTATTTAGGTATGTATTTATTCATTCATTCATTCATTCATTCTTTATTTTATAGGGGGAGGGGCAGAAGAAGATAGGGAGAAAGAGAGAGAGAGAGAGAGAGAGAGAGAGAGAGAGAGAATCTTAAGCAGGCACCACACTGAGGTCCACACTGACACAGGGCTGGATCCCATGACCCTGGAATCATGACCTGAGCCAAAATCAAGAGTCATATGCTCAACCAACTGAGTGGCTGGGTGGATATTTAAATTAACATTGGAATAGTACCAAGAAAAGGGAGAATGGATGTTTACAAGACATCATGATATCCAGCATACCAAGGGATAGAGCTAACTGGTGTCAGTGCATGTTCAATTTTGTCTTAAAATGTTGTTGCTTTCATATTTCCCTATTTGATATGGATTATTTAAGTTATTTTAGTTGGATTCTGACCTACTGAAGCTGAAATTGGGGGAAAACATGTATGAACCTAAGTAATGGCGTTGGTCCTGAGATGTTGGAGGCACTTGATTCCAAACTAGATTGGGCAGTGTTCGCATGGTGAAAATGTGAAGCCAAGCACCCCAGGAATTAAACATTACCGAATACTACTTACAAAGATGAGTGTCTCCTCACTGGGGAAAAGATCATGCTGACAGGCTTGCTCCTCTTATTTCTCTTGACAGTGCTCCTGCGACTTTTCATAGTGATGGGCAGATGAACTAAGAACAGATTTTCAAATGTACATTTAGGAAAACATGATGATATTACATATGATGCTCTGTCAAAACGCACTTTACTTACAGTTAAACTTGGAATGTTCCCTTGCCTCTGCCTGACTCCATGAAAGCAATATAAAGTTTCCTGAGGTTCTTTGTGTCAGTCTGGCTTTCCCTCTTCAACCTCCGAGCAGCCATAATACTAGGACCCTCATCCTAGTAGTAGAAATATGTTTTCACTCCACTACTGAAAAAACCCTACAATGGACCCCCCACAATTCCCTCGCCTCACACTCCAGGGCAGCTGCATTCTGGTTCCAACAGTCCTTATCAGTCTTTATCAGGGTTTTTTATATGCCTAACATTCCCCATGACTTTTTTACATGTCTCACGTTCCCCATGACTGCCCAAACCATTTCTTCAGCATTGAATGCCCTCCTTCCACCATTCTTTCTTTCAAATCCCACTTCATATGTTCTCTCTTCCCCCAAACCATTCCTTCTCCCCCAGCCTGGAATGATCTGTCCTCTAGCTCTTTACTTATATGTATTTTGTGTCCAGTGCTGAATGTATGAGTGGAAGGATGTAGGTCTGTGCTTGTGATATCTTCCTTGCATTGGTAAAGGTTAGTTTTATCAGAAAAAAAAAATGGGGACGTTATCTGTACATAGGTAATAACAGTTTTGAAAATTCTTTCTTATTATTAATAAAAGTTCTTTTTTAGAATCTTTTTGTTTTAAAGTTTATCTATTTATTTTGGGGGGTGGGGCAGAGAGAGAGGGAGAGAATCCCAAGCAGGCTCCACATGTCAGTACAGAGCTTGATGCGGGGCTTGATCTCACAAAACATGAGATCATGACCTGAGTTGAAATCAAGAGTCAGATGCTTAATCACCTGAGCCACCCAGATGCCCCAGAAAAGTTCCTGACAAGAAAGATGTTTGTAACTGGTGGCTGCCAGCTGGGAAGGGGGATGGGCAAAATGGGTGAAGGGGAGTGGGAGGTACAGGATTCTAGTTATGGAATGAATAAATCATGGGGACGAATGATACAGCATAGGGAATATAGTCAATGGTATTTTGATAGCACTGTATAGTGACAGATGGTAGCTACATTTGTGGTGAGCATAGCATAAGGTATAGAGTGGTCAAACTACTATGCTGTGCACCTGAAACTAATGTAACATTGTGTGTCAACTATACTTCAATAAAAAAATGCAAAACAAAAAAAAATATGTTTGTGACTCAGTATAGTATTTAATCCATAAGAACACATTCATAGTAGAGAGCAATGATTAGGCTCTCCATTTATTTTGCACTTTCTTTTACATCAACTTATTTTTCTTTCCTGATATAGAAAGGCTTATGTTGTCAGTTGCAGCCCAAAGTGTCAGTTTGTGAGGCACAGTGCTTTTTAGAGGTAAAAAATGAAGTGCTGATATGTACATCTTGATTAATTAGAAAATAGTTCTCCCCCTCCCCTTTTCATATACCCCCCCTTCTCTCTTCTCTATTTGAATTGGCAGGTAGATATGGTGGTTCTGCCAAATGAGTAAGCTGAAATGAGAAAATTCACTTTTTTAAGCCAGAAGAGTGTCAGCATTGATCTGGGGGGTAAAAGGTGCTGATATGTATCCTGGCAGACCCTATTGCAAGACAAGCACCAAGAGTGTTTGAGGAAAATCCAGCATGAAAAAATGGACTGACAGGTTCAATAAGCGGATTTGTACTAAACTATCTAAAAATGGCTGTCTTTTTACATGTCAGGCTAGATGCACGACAATAAAATAATTTCAAACTTGTTCCAATTCTAAATTCTATTTGAACACATATCCATAGTAATATACACAGTAGTCATCCTTTCGACTGCACTCTTTTCTGCATGGCCTACTTCTAATGAGCTCCATTAAGAAAGTAGTGACAATGGCTTGTAACTCTTCTGTCATATGTACGGACAGCCAAAGTCCTATATGTAGGTCCCAGCAGGAGCTTTTCTACTTGCATCAATTAACCCCAAAATCTTCTAACAATTGTTGAATGTTTATCAACAGTGACCAAAGGTGCCAAACCCAGGGGCTATTTCACTGAGCAATTTCCTACTCTAAGTCCTGACACAGTACCCCAGAAACTCAGTCTTCTGCTATTTTTGCTTATGAGAAAATTAAGAAAAGGGATGAACTCTTGGCAAGCTGTTTGGGCTGAGGATCTGGGATGCCCAGGGGTTAATGGGACCTTGGTGATTAATGGGAACACGTGGTGATGCCAGCTGGGAGGGCAGTAGCGCACACGGAGGAGAGAGGCTTGCGACTGAAACCCTCGTTTTCCACTCCAGTTAGTGACAACTTTCCAAGGTAGAGAAGGCAGGACAGACAAATCAAAAATCATACTCAGGCCATCACCCAGATCCCCAACCGCTCCCCCTCCCCCTCCCATCTGGAACTGTGGTCCATTGGTATATGAGAAGAAAAAAATTAAGATTTTGGACTATGTTAAAATTCTGTTTTAAAAATAAGAAAAATTAAGATTTCCTAATATTTAACATATAATTAGAACACATATTCCAACAGTTATTAGATTTACACACACTGTTTACTCAGAATAGTGCCCTCATCTTCATATTCATTTTTGGTATATTTCAAGGTTTTTGAAATATCTTTGTCAAGATGGAGTTTATAAAAGTGAGATTGTAGGGAGTCATGAGAACATGACTAAGAAAATCTCAAAAAATTAAACATAAAGCTACCATTTCATCCAGCAATTCCACTTCTGGGTATATACCCAAAAGAAGTGAAACCATGACCTTGAACAGATATTTGTACCCTCATGTTCACAGCAGCATTATTTATAATAGCCAAACCAGTGGAAACAAGCAAGTGTCCATCAACATTTGAATGGATAAACAAGATGTGATACATACATACAATGGACCAGTATTCAGCCTTAAAAAGGAGGGAAGTTCTGGCACATGGATAAACCTTGAGGACACTATGCTAAGTGAAACAAACCAGTTACAAAAGGAAAAATATTGTATGATTCCACTTCTAGGAAGTGGACTCTGGTCAAATTCAGAGAGAAAGAAAGTAGAATGGTAGTTGCCAGGGGCTCGAAGGAAGAGGAGATGGAGTTATTATTTTTTTGGGGTGGGGGAGTTATTATTTAATGAGTACAGATTTTTAGGTTTACATGATGAAATGTTTTAGAGATAGATGATGGTGATGATTGTACAACAATATATTACCACTGAATGGTACCCTTAAAATGGCTAAAATAATAACTTTTATGTTAAACCACAATAAAAAATATATATATGTATATATATATATGTGTGTGTATATATATATATATATATATATATATATATATATATATAAATAATTAACACTCTCACTCTGTCATTTCACAATAAAGCTGATATGTTCACAATGAATAAGAAAGTAAACACTGTCTGAATAAAATTTGTGTTACGGAAAAAATATTGAGAAACTGGTGTCTGGAAATGTTTCCATGATTATGGAATTCTGTTGCCCAAAATAGTATGTGTCATCTATAAAAACTCTGATATCTGCACTTTTTAAAAACTTGGAAAGAGAATTTGCAAATTATGAATCTACTTGTGAATGCACAATACAGAAAAGCAACACTTTTTGGTTTGTATGAACCAACTGATTAACAACAAGGAATATTTAGCCTTAGTAGATGAATTTGAACAAAAAATCTTTTTATAACTGATGGATACAACTAAAAATTAGGTAACATGTTTTAGAAAGTTTAGTCAGTGATGCAATTCTTCTATGTGGGTCTATTTATTTTTGTAAGAAATCTTTTTCCATGCTGTCTCTTAAAAACCAAGTATCAGGTATGTAAATATGAGTTAGTACACACCTGTGTTTGTGTGTATGCCCTAGTTCTGTCTACTGAATTGGCCTATAATTAATGATACACTAACAGCAACGAGCACCCAATGGTTTCTAAATACCATTCTACAATTAAAAAAACAAAAAACAAAACAAACAAACAGGACACCTAGGAGAAATGACTATTTTCAGGGCTGAGGCAGGGAAAATACAGGATGAACCTGGAGCATGAACTGGGACACAAGAGCCAACCTAAAAAAACTCCAATGACCAAAGCTGGAAAAACTTGAGCAACAAAATAGATAACATCGTATTGGATTATAACCCAAACTATAAAATAAATATCCATGAGTCAATGCCAATATAAATGATTGAATGTACAAATAAATGAGAGGAGAAGCGACAAATCTTCACAGAGAGATCGTAAACAGTGTATGCAGATACTACCCCTCCAGGATGTACAGCTTACTTCCCAACTCCATTTCTCCCTGCTATGAAATTGGGCTAGACATAGTGACTTGTTTCCAAAGAACAGAGTAGGGACATGACTAAGTAGTATCCCTACAGTGGAGAACCTTGGCAAACACTACTTTAACCAAGGGAGGGCTAACATCCCCGTGATGTCATATGGCTATCATGTACCCCCAATATGATGCAATGAAAAGGGCACTTTCCCTCTCTAGTATTCATTCCCAAAAACCATTACCCCAACCCAATCATGAGAAAAACATCAGAAACACAGATTGAGAAGCCATTCTACAGGCTAGTTGGTTGATACTTCTAGAGACCACCAAGGTCATAAAAAAAAAAAAAAAAAAAAAAAAAAAAAAAGCCCAAAAAAACAAGAAAGCCTGAGAAGCTGTCACAGGCCAGAGAAGACTAGGAGATATGAATATCATAAGCAAGGTGGGACCCTACATTGGATCCTGGAGCAGAAAGAGGACATGAATGGAAAACCTAGTGAAATCCAAATATGTCTGGAGTTTAATTAACAAAACTGTATCAATGCCTGTTCCTGAGTCCAATGTACCAAAGTAAGATGTCACAACTTAAGATGTTTATAGTGTGGGAACTGGTGAGGGGTATACACAACTCTGTACTATCTTCTCAACTTTTTGTAAATCTAAAATTATTCCAAAATAAAAAGTGTCATACATATGAAAAAATTTTTACGTGTCAAAATATACTGAACTGAGGACCAAAGTTGTAAATCACTACATCACAAAATGTTAAACCAAGGTTGTCATAAATACTGAAGCTTTGACTGTCACATCTCCAGAAAAATTAACATTGTTAATAATTGAGGTCAGAAAAAAGTTTGGTTTTACTTAATTAATAAACAAAATGAATTATTTTTTAAAACATCATTTTATTTCATTTCTTTATCCTTTCAAAACGTCTCATTTTTTGAACGTTCTATAATGTACTCAACATACTGGCATTGTCACACATTTTATAATATATAGATAAGTAAACATACAAGTATTTTCACAGGTCTATGAGGCTAAAAAAAGTTTGCCTGCCAGCGGTTTCAGGACACAATCAATGTGTCATAACAGAAATCAAAGAGAACATCTGGGTTCAGATGCCAGCTGTGCTGCCCTATCAACCGAGTGACTGTGTGCAAGTCACCTCCTCTCCATGAAGTGAGGATAGCGCTACCGCCTACTTTTCGTGGTCATTATGTTGGCCAGATAAGAAAATGAATGTACAAGGCTTTACAAACAGTGAAGTTCCCCATAAAGGTGACCTGGAAATCAGACTAAAAGAAGGTGGGGTGTCTGTGGTACTGATGAGAGAGTGTGAGGCAGGCTGAGGGCAAAATACAAGCTAGCACACACCCCCTCCCCCAAGTGGAATATGTGTCATATTTCTCAGGCACTCCTGGCTGCCCAAGGACACAGGAAATGACCGAAAACAAATGGTTAAACTGATAAGAGTCTCCATCAATTTACCAGAAAAAGGCAATTTCATCAATAGCCTAATCTCTAGTAACCTGTAGACTGTTTCCTGGAGCCCCAACATCATTAGTCCATAGTGATAAAGGAAACAAAAGCAAGAAGGAAATGACAGGTAAAACTAAGTTTCCTTATAACCTGCAGCCCATTGACAAATACTTGTGGCAAATACAGAGTGTAACATTTCTCCAGCAACTCCCTACTCTTAAGTTAATGCTTTGCTAGAGGGAAAAACAACCTTAGCTTGAGAGTAGCTAGGCCTCCAGTAATCTGTGAGTCTTTAGCATATGAAAGTCTCTTTGGAAACCTCCCTTTTGATTTTACCTCCCCCCAAGTCCACAATATACAACCAGTATACTCCACTACTTCAGTGCAGTCTTCCTGCCCACGGGTCCTGTCCCCCTGCTTTACTAAAATCACCTTTTTGCACCAAAGATGTCTTCAAGAATTCTCTCTTGGTCGTCAGCTCTAGACCCCATGAACTCCCCATCACCTCAAAACTTCATCAGTACTAATGCCAAAAGCTGAAATCCAAGGTCAGAAAAGGCACAAAGTGGAGAATTAATTGCTAACTGAAGTAATCTACACAACTTTAAAACGTGGCCCCCTAGTTCTTTCCTGGGCACTTGAGGTGGCTGCAGTCATATGAAGTCATGAGGTCACAGAGACCAGGAGGCTGGACTTCAGATTTTATCTTTTGACTCAAAATCTTCCTCTAATCAGTTCATTGAGAGGTATTGGAGCCTGGGGAATGAATGTTCACCCTAACCACAATTGAGAAAATTGATTAATGAACCATTAACACATCTCTCAATTACGATAGCTAAATGTGTTTGCCAATGGAAAGTTCATACTTGGCCCACAGGTGGGCCTGACTTTTCTTGTAAGTTTGCTTGGAGAATAGAGAATTATAATGCAAAGAATGAGATCTTCATCTAGCTGGCTATTCTGCTCTGTCACGGGAACAACCTGCCACACAAATCAGGACTCCTAGGTGTATGGACAGAAGCTTCCTTTTGCCAGGTTCTTTGATGACCATCTTTATGTTGCCATGACAATGCCCTTCTCCATATTATCCAGTTTTCACTATGGGTGACAATCCAGGGACAAAACGTTACAGAGATGTTGCCTGCTCCATCTGATATCTACAGGGGCTTGTGAATCCCTATCAGCTGTGTCTCAAAACACCACAGCAGGGCCCTTTCATTCTGAGAGGCCTTCAGACCATCTGGACCTATCTGGGTGAATTTCAATAGCTTCAATTTTGGAAGCTGTTTCTGTTATAATGATTGTCATGAAAAAAAAAAATGCTCAGAGGGTGGTATTTCCCTCACTTGGGTGTCGTCATATCCTCCTCTTGACCTCCTCCTCCAGATGCATCCCGTCTTAAATCTCAGGGCCTTTCTCAAGGCTGTTTGTATTTCCTCCACAATGAGTAAGACATGATGACTCTGTGTGTGTGTGTGTGTGTGTGTGTGTGTGTGTGTGCGTGTGTGAGTGAGTGTGTGTGTGAGTGTGCGCGCGCACGCATTCAGGCACTTCTGTTTCTCTTCTCACTGATCTTCAGAGATTTCAGCCTGAAACCTACTGCTGAGATTTCCTGCCCAGTGACTTCCTGTGTAAACAAAAACAGCTCTTCAAGATCCATAAAAGGAAATAGAAACATCTCCTTATGTAGGGCAGTTATACCATTCATGCCTCTTAGAGGAAGACAGTAAGAAGCTGAGTGCCCCAACCTATGGTTATTAAGATTTTCATTTCTAGACATTTTGAACAAAGTTTGGCCTCATTTAAAAAAAAAGAGTCATGCTACACAAAACACAACCATCTCTTTCATCTAAGTGTTTTGAGAAGAAAGGCTACAGAAGTTATGGATTCCACTGTCAGAAGGAGACTCCTTTGATAGAGGAATGTTTTTAATTATTTAAATACTTTCACAGCAAGAGCTCACGGTGGGTTGGTTTCCAAAAGTATTACTAGAATCTCACTGCAGGTAACCATGTAACTTTGTCAGAGCATTGATTAAACATCCTGGCATGAGGCAAAGTATCCCTGTGAGAAGGTGCATCCCACATGTAAACATGCAGTGCTGAATATTAGCAGCCATTTATTCACTATGCTTTATTGACTTTGCTTCTGAGTAACTCCAAGTATTTCTATATCCTATCCTGCCAAGACTTCCAGGGCTGAGATGGGAGGAGCATAATACAATTACAAACCTCTGCTAGCTTTTTATCTTTCAAAAGACAGTGAAAGAAAAACATCAAAGACAAAGGAGTATTTTCCAATCCATAGGCAATTAGGAGTGGCCTTGAGACTATAAAAATAGGATTCACTAGTTCCTCTATTCCCTGGGAAAACATTTTCACTTATAGAGAGGTAGTTGCTATCCTAGGAATCTTTTTTTCAACTGTTCTCTTTAAAAATAAGCACTGAAACAGCTGTAAATAAAGTTAAAATTGAATTGGTCAAACCTACTACTAAGCACTCCTTTTAACTGAGACATCCAGATAAGAATATACACAATTTTTCTCTTCTCCTTTTCTCCTTTTCTTCCTTCCTGTTTGTGTCTTCCTTTCTTTCTAAAAATATTTAGCACTGGGGTGCCTGGGTGGCTCAGCCAACTGGGCATCTGACTTTGGCTCTGGTCATGACCTCGCGGTTGGTGAGTTTGAGCCCCTCATCAGGCTTGCTGCTCTCAGCGCAGAGCCAACTTTGGATCCTCAGTCTTCCTCTCTCTCTGCCTCTCTCTCTCTCTCTCTCCCTCAAAAGTAAAATAAAATAAACATTTAAAAAGTAAAAAAATAAGGGGCGCCTGGGTGGCGCAGTCGGTTAAGCGTCCGACTTCAGCCAGGTCACGATCTCGCGGTCCGTGAGTTCGAGCCCCGCGTCGGGCTCTGGGCTGATGGCTCAGAGCCTGGAGCCTGTTTCCAGTTCTGTGTCTCCCTCTCTCTCTGCCCCTCCCCCGTTCATGCTCTGTCTCTCTCTGTCCCAAAAATAAATAAATGTTGAAAAAAAAAATATTCAGCACCTACTATATATAAGCATTGTGTTAGATACTTGGGATACAAAGGTAAATAAGAAGCAGTCTGGGGTGCCTGGGTGGCTTAGTCAGTTAAGCGTCTGACTTTTGATTTTGGCTTAAGTCACGATATCATGGTTCCTGAGATGAGCTCTGAGTGTCGGGCTCTGTGCTGACAGGGTGGAGCCCGCTTGGGATGCTCTCTCCCTCTCTCTCTGCCCCTCCCCTGCTCATACTCTTTCTCTCTCTCTGAAATAAATAAATCAACTTAAAAAAAAATGTAGCCCTTCCTTTCAGATCACAGTCTATGGAAAAAGCTAATTAGGTCATTTGTTCATTCATTCATCTATGCATTCACCCAGCCACTACCTATTGAGTGCCTACTCTGTGTACCCTGCATTACAATGAAAATCTCAGTTATCCAGGGATGTAACTGAATGCTAAGGGCACCTGGGTCAAAAATATAAAGAGATTGTGGACATTTATGTTCTCAATTTTACTACCTGCCTGTTTGAAATATATAATAATAACAGATAAAAATAAGTGTTTTTAAATAACCCACTGTCTAGGTCTTTGACATCAAAAGTTATGAATAAGATAAGATGTAATGAAATACCCATAAGGCAGTAGGGGGCTTCAACTGAAATGAAACTTAGTAAAATGTTTTATGTCAAACATTAAAAAAAAAAGCAAGAGAAAAGATAGTCTTTGCAAAATATGTTTAGAAATCTTTCGATTATTATGTAACTTTCTTGCTAAAAAGATGTTTCACTTCTTAAAACTCTTTTATCTGGCTACTTAGACTTGGAAAAAAATTATTTTTTTTAACTCTTCCAAATGAAGAATATCAGTGGTTTTTGAACCATCTGCTAAATACAGGGAAAAGCAACATCCTCAGACAGTGAAGTTGGAAATTTCTGAACCAAATACTAAGAAATATCTTGCACAATGGTGCTGGGAACTATTAAAAAAAAGGATACCATTTTTAAAAAAGGGAAAAAAGATATTTAAAAACAGAACTATTAAAAAAAAGTTCACTAACAATGCACACCTTTCATTTTTGTATTTACTTATTATTATTTACTTATTTTGTATTTACTTATTATCTTTTTCAGCTATGATCATAATTAAAGTCAAGTATAAAGATAAACTGATCTTAGAACCAGACTTTCAAGTAGTTGCATCATAAACCATTAAACCAAAATTTTAAAACATGATGAAATGTATTTCATCTCAGTAAAGTCATTGCAAAGACTGCTTAACATTAACAATTTTTAAAAATCTCATGTTAATAATTATTAATAATTATTAAACATTAAGATATTCTAAAGGGATATAGAGAAATTTTTAGCCTTAAATGCTTATAATATTAAAAAATAACAGTTGAAAATGAGTGAGCTAAGCATGCTGCTTAAGGAGCTAAAAAGAGGAGCAGGGGAGGAAAAACAAAAGAAAGTATAGGAAGAAAATAATAACGATAGCAAAGGTACACTTGTGCTGAGCATAGCATAACAGAGAGAGGTGTTGAATTACTATGTTGAATGCATGCCTGAAACTCATGTAACATAGTGTCAACTACACTCCAATAAAAATAAATAAAATAAATACATAAATACGCAAAACAATGAATTTAGAAAGGTAGATTTTAAAAAAAGATGGCAAAATTAATGGGGGATACAAAACGAAAAACAAAGCCAAAAATTGTTATTTGAAAAGACTAATAAAATTGCCAAACATCTGGCAAGCCTGGGCAAGAAAAAAAGATTAGGCATTCATAAATAATGTTAGGAACAGAAAAGGAGACATAACTATAGTTGCAGAAGAGATTTAAAATACTATATAATATTACCATGTACAACTTCATGCCACCAAATTTCAGAGTCATAAGTGAAATACACAAATTACTAGAAAAATTTTCAAGATCAAAGTTGACTCAAGAAGAAATAGAAAATCATAATGGTTTTACATACATTAAAGAAATTGATTTCACAAAGGAAGTGAGGTAATTCAAAGTCTTTCCTCAGAGAAAACAGCAGACCCATTATTTTACTGTTGAGTTCTAACATTCAAGGATTAAACAATTATTTTCAGATTATAGAAATATTTTCATATTATAGAAAAAGAGAGACTAATTCCAAATTCATATCACAATGCCAGCTTAATCTTAATGCCCAAACTTGACCAGGACAATAGGAGAAAGGAAATAAATTGGACATAGATGCAAAAACCCCAAACAAAATATTAGCAAACTTGTAGCCAGTAATGTATGAAAAATATATTATGACTAAGTTAGATTTATTATAAGAATATAACATTGCCTCAATGTTAAAAAGTCAAGTAATATATGAGAACTTAAAATAGGAAACCATGTTTTCTTAGAATATGCAGAAAAAGAATTCTGTAAAATCCAGTTACCATAATGTCAAATTATGGAAAGAGCCCAAATGTCCATCTATTGATGAACGGATAAAGAAGATGTGGTTTATACATTCAATGGACTATTACTCAGCCATAAAAAGAATGAAATCTTGCCATTGGCAATGACATGGATGGAGCTAGAGAGTATAATGCTGAGCAACATAAGTTAATCAGAGAAAGACAATACCATATAATCATACCACTCATACGTGGAATTTAAGAAACAAAACAAATGAACAAAGAAAAAAGAGACAGAAAACAAGACTCTTAATTATAGAGAACAAACTAATGGTTACCAGAGGGGAGGTGAGCAAGGGGATGGGTTAAATGGGTGATGGGTATTAAGGAGGGCACTCGTTGTGACAAGCACTTGGTGTTGTATATAAGTGATGAATCATTAAATTCTATACCCGAAACTTTAAATAAATAAATAAATAAATAAATAAATAAATAAATAAATAAATAAATAGATAGCTTGTTTAAGGGAGAAAAAAGCCCACTAACATTCAGAATCATAAAACAAACACCTGAACTACTAGCAATAGAAAAGAATATTTTTAATCTGTTTTAAAGTATATATCCATGGATGAACATTAAAAAAAAATGTTAAAGTAAAAAAAGTCACAGAACAGTATTTCAGTGATTCTATTTAAATGATTTTTACTTCCATATGATTTTATTTTTATATGACTGTATTTAATGATTCAGTGATTCCATTTCCATGAAAAGTTCACAAATAGGCAAAGCTAAACAATATATTGTTTAGAGGTCCCAACTTACATACAGCGAATTCACACACAGCTACACGTGGGGGAAATGATTAGCTTAAATTTTAGGGCACAGGGTAACTGGAGGGAAGAGAATGAGGAAGCAAACAAAGGACTTCAAAAATACTGGAAATGCGCCTCTGTGTCTAGCTCAATCATTGTTATACTGGTGTTTGCTCTAATATTATTCTATTATTTTAGTTCTAACATTACACATTCTAGAAACTTTTTGCATATATAATGTATTTTCAAGTGATGAATGGCTTTTCAATAACTGCTAATTGAGAACAAACACCCTGATGACAATGAACAGAAAAATAATACTTTTATATATGGCTAAAGTGGAGAACATCAGATTGGCAAGGGAATCAAATTTTTCTTAGCTCACACTGAACTATTTATAGGTGACCTGTCTGGGAATTGCTTCAAAATAACCTAGGGATAGGGTAATGATGAAAATATTAACCATGAGTTGGTAATCGTTGAAGCTGGGTGATGAGTGCATGAGGGTTCATTTATACTATTCCCCCTCAGTTGTGTGTACATGAAGAGGAGGAGGAGTAAAGGGAGGGAGAAAGAAGTGGAGAAATTTCACAGAAGGGAACTGACACAAGTGAGGATATTTACTGATTATCTCAATGTTCAACATTTCCTACTATAAAGAATAAAATAGAATAGATTTAAAAGGAAGAGGAACAAAATAAAGGGGGACCTGCCAATTCCTTACACATGAAGAGTCTAGTTGGCTAGAACACATAAAATGTGTAGGCATGAAGGCATAAAAGGTCCACCAGGCTGTCAGGGCAGGTGTGGGCAAAGGTGAGATCCTGAAAGGCAGCCATGGACAATCCTACCCGCTGTGCAAGAGGCCACCCCTTCTCCTGCTGCTGCTGAGGACCTTCATGATCTTACAGCAGACCTGAGTCTTTAAGGGCTGGCCAGAGGAGACATACAACAGATGAAATACTGTGGTCATCCTGATGTGCTATATTGGCCATAGGCCACCCGGCCTGGATGGTCTACAACGATCACATTCCAGGACTCTGACTCCCATTCTCAGGACTTCCACGGCTCATGCCTTTCCCTGCCCATCCCCCCTGCCCCCCCGCCCCCGCCACTGCCTTCCATGTACGAGTACCCAGTAGACCTCCACAGGGCCTAGGCTGTCCCCAAGTATACCTCCTCCTCACATTCATGCACACACATCCGATACTCAACTGATAGTGAACTGGCTATTCATTTTCTTGCTTCTACTCCTTAGTACTGTAGGTATTATTCCCTTGACCTAAGAAATCTTCTGCTCTTCTGCCCTCCTGGAGAATTCATAAGCACCCTGCCAGAATGCTGGAGTGGGACCTCCTCTAAGGACGCTCTCGCTGACCCACAGGGAGGGAGTCCCCCCCAACCTCCTGTCCCCATTTT
Source organism: Puma concolor (assembly GCF_028749965.1). Taxonomy (NCBI): domain Eukaryota; kingdom Metazoa; phylum Chordata; class Mammalia; order Carnivora; family Felidae; genus Puma; species Puma concolor. The sequence continues at coordinate 43,563,687 of NC_141678.1, read as the reverse complement.
CAATCTTGCTACGACTATTTGCAACACTTCTGGCTCTTTCCACCTTGTTGAACTGCCCTCTGCTGAATTTTCCACAATTGTGGAAGAACTCTCTTATCCTGTCTCTATGACCATCATTCTACATATGGAAATCATGTCAAAAAAAGCACACGTTTGCTATTTAAAAGATTGTACAAGGTATCAAAGGAAGGTTATTATGTGCATAGAGGGATGTTGTAGTTTAATCCTAGCTTTGTTCTTGATTTTCTGTAATTATATGTTGCTGTGATTTAGATGGAGTTAGCAGAGAGAAGTTCCTGCTGAAATCAAGGACTGTAGTTGATGCCTTCCTCACCTGAGCATTTGTTCCCACTCCACATTAAATGACTGCTCTTGCCAACACCCAAAGCTGGACCAGCTCCCAAATGAGCCAGCCATGGGGAGATAGAGACGGCAGAGAAGGTACTGGTTTTTGGAAAGTTACAATACTAATACCCTTCTTACAAGGAAAGACATACCTGGCTCATTAAATATTAAACTACTTTTTAAGAAGGCAACCTAAATTACATCATCAAATCTATGCTAAACCAAAGCAGAATGCTGTTGAACTGAAGTTAGTTTTTCTGCTCTACCTTCAGAGCTCTCATGTTATTAATCCTGGGAAAAGTATGGCGTTAGCTGTAGCCAAACTTGGCAATTTAAACGTCATATCCATGGTATCTGTTTTTATTTAGTAACGTTATATATTTTTATCCAGCACTGTTCTATCTCTCATGTGACATTTTAGTGCATGCACAATATTTTGGACCATATCTAGGTACAGAGGGCAGTTGCTTTAATTTATGGGTGATCCCAATTGTCACTTCCCCCAAACAGCAATGGAATTTTTCAATATCCTCAGAATAAATCCCTCCTCTGGAGCAGTAAACATAATATGACAGTGTGTCAACCACGGATTTGTTTCAAGATTATTTACTTACAATTCAACAACACTGCTGGCCCAGGGAGTGCTTCGTCAGCAAAAGCTGCATTGTTTGAAGTAGCTCAGGGAAACAGCCAGGGTTTCAGAATCCAAAGAATGTAGTTTTCCTAAATACCTCAGGATTACGAGATGCTATAGAACTAATAAATTTGCTCCTTAAAATAGTCCAGAAGGAATCCTTAACTATTCCTACATGTTTGAAAGTTTAGGTTATTGATGGAGAGAGAGAATGTAGTTTTGTCCCGCAGGCTCACATAACAAGTGTCATGGGTCATTTTAACCTCCCTCTTTTCTCCTTGTGATTATTTTTAAAAGGATAAATTCCAAAGGTGGATAATCTTTTGGAAGAGAAGGAAATAATGATGAAATGAGGAGATTATCTGCAAGAGCCCACTTCAGGGCAACGTTTTAAGCAGCAAATGTTTACCCAGTGCTGATCGCGGTTTCCCAGGGTAGTGGGCTGGGTGAGCTCACCCACCTATGGCATGAACTGGATAGCACTCTGTGGAATGCAAACATTACCTGTTTGGTAATGTCATCACAGAATGAGAGGAGTTATTACTATCACCATTTTACAAATGAAGAAATTTAGGCACAGGAGACTCAAGCAACCTACTTAAGTTCACATAGAAAATGAGTTGAAGAGAAGCACCTGGGTGGCTCAGTTGATTAAGCATCTGACTCTTGGTTTCGGCTCAGGTCATGATCTCATAGTTCATGAGATTGAGCCCTGCATTGGGATCTGCACTGACAGTGTGGATCTTGCTTGGGACTCTCTCTCTCCCTCTCCCTCTCTCTCTGTCCCTCCCTCACTTGTATTGTCTCTCTCTCAAAATAAATAAATAAACATTTTTTTTAAGTGAAAAAAAAAATGAGTCAAAGAATGTGGACAACAAAATCTTAGATCTCTTAGTTCGGTGGTCATAACCCCTGGTCTATCCAGGCTGTATTTTTAACCATGCAAAGTCACATTTGTCTCACTGAAAGAAATATGCACACAAATTGTGCAGACTTCCCCCACAGTAATGGACATTTTAACTGGGATCATGGTGGGGCACCTGGGTGGCTCAGTCGGTTGAGCAGCCGGCTTCAGCTTAGGTTATGATCTTGTGGTTTCTGAGTTCCAGCCCTGCGTCAGGGTCTATGCTGACAGCTCAGAGCCTGGAGCCTACTTTGGATCCTGTATCTCCCTTTCTCTCTCTGTGCCCCTCCCCTGCTTGTGCTCTGTCTCTGTCTCTCAAAAATGAATAAACGTTAAAAAAAAATTAACTGGGGGCATGGCAGCCCACAATAAACTCACTTCTTAGTCTCCCTGGCTGCAGCTACATGTGGCCAATGGAGTGTGAGCAGAAGGGATGTGGGCAACTTTTGGTTCATGGAAGTCTTGCAGGCTCCCCTCTCTCGGCCTGGGCTCCCCTGAGAGTAAAACCTGAAGCTAAAGCTTGACTACAGGTTTATTTGGGAAGTGATCCCAGGGAGCAGAAGTGAAGATGACAAGGGAGAGTATGACAATGAAGGAGGGAGAGCCAACGCAAGAATGTGTTACAGAGTTGGTCATCACTAGCACAAGTGACCAGCACTTGATCCCACAGTACTTTCTGATGGTGAGACACAAGGAGTAAGATATCCACTGATACTTGTCCACCACTGGTCAAGGTGTTAACTCTCCCACACCACTGGGTTGTACTTGCTGTGATGTCCGAGAAACTCCAGAATAGAAAGTGAGAGGCTCGAGTTGAGGTGAGGCACCATCAGGTTTCAAGTGTGCAAAGTGGCAAAGTCTGTATAGATAGCTATGGGCACCAGAGGAGTAGGTTAGTAGGGTGGAGAGGATTTGTTTCTCAAGAGGAGCCTAACCCAGCTCCCTTCCTGCTGGCTAAGGCGCTGGTGATGGGAAGCCATCTTGGACTGTGTATAACAAGGGCAAACTGCCTGGGAGGGCTGGAGCAACAACACTGAAGGGGCTTGGCGCCCTGGGAATATCTGAGTAGCCAGGTGAGCTGGGACCATACAAAAGTCAGAAATAAATCTCTTTGATTTAAGCGACTATTATTTTAGAAACTAGTAAAAGGTAAGTCTGACAATCATAAGTTGTAAACGTGAAACAGGAGAGATTTGTTTAGACAATGAGTAAAACATATGCGTGCTAGTAAACAGGTGACAGAGCCAGGGGTTACATGACAATCTCACCATGAAAATCTCACCATCATGTGACTGAGTCCACGACACCAAAAAACAGTTCAATATTTTGCTGCTGAATTATTTAACTAACTGGGTGATGTTGCCATCCAAGCTCAGACCCTCCAAATATTTTATTAAATATACATATTCTGGCCTTGGCAACACAGATTTTAAGGTGAAGCAATACAAATATGGTGGTATTTTTTACAAATATGGTTATTTTACATCATGGTATCATACCAATTCTTAAGGAGAATTGAAATAGCCTATAAAACACCAAATACATCCCCACTAAATAATTAAACTAGGTATCTAATTGAATACATATCATCTAATTGAATAGGATGTTCCTTTAAACTGTGTCTAGTGACAGAAAGAGAAGATTGTGTCGCATCGTGAAGGAGGAGCTAGGTACTGAGAGGTTGGGCAACTTTGTATTCAAACCGTCCCATGTTTGGCTCAAAAGCCCATGCTTCACCCATTATGCTAAACCTGATTGAATAAAGCTTCAAGCTTTGATATTCTCTTAGATTTAAGAAGATCTAAAATAAGTAGTCTATGGAGCGCTTGGGTGGCTCAGTTTGTTAAACGTCCAACTCTTGATTTCAGCTCAGGTCCTGATCTCAGGGTTGGTGGGATAGAGCCCCTGATCAGGCTCTGTGCTGATAGTGAGGAGCTTGCTCGGGATTCTCTCTCTCTCCCTCTCTCTGCCCCTTCCCCGTGCTCGCTTACTCTCTCTCTCAAAATAAATAAACATTAAAAAAAATCTTTAAAGGGGTGCCTGGGTGGCTCAGTCAGTTAAGCATCTCCCTCTCTCTTTGCCCCTCCCTCCCTTCTCAAAATAAATAAAAAAATAAACTTTAAAATAAGTAGTCCATCTGTGTTGTGCTTAAAAGGGGGCACGGTAGGGGCTCCTGGGTGGCCCAGTTAGTTAAGCATCCAACTTCGAGTCAGGTCACGAGCTCATGGTTTGTGAGTTCGAGTCCTGCGTTGGGTTCTGCCCTGACAGCTCAGAGCGTGGAGCCTGCTTTGGATTCTGTGTCTCCCTCTCTCTCTGACCTTACCCCCATTCATGCTCTGTCTCTCTCTGTCTCAAAAATAAATAAATATAAAAAAAATTTTTTTAATAAATAAAAAATAAAAAACTTAAAAGGGGGCACCATAGAGAAGGAGCACTGGAGTTGAGGTGGGGAGGGGGGCTGAGTCATAATGCTGCTGCTTGCTTTGTGAATGTGAAAATGGGGCTGGATTTCAGACATCAGGTTCTTTATTGATAACATGGCAATAATAAAATGTACATTGTAGGCTTTTGGAGATGTTAAATGAGATAGTATGTGTATATGGAAATGCTTTGTAAATCCGAAAGCACTACAATAACTGAGCATTTACCGTGGGTCAGGTACAGTATTAAACACTTCACATGGATTAGCTCACTTAATCACCACTGCAATCCTATGAGCTAACTGCTTTCCCACCCCATTTTATAGGAGCTTGGAGCTTAGCTTGCCCGGGGTCATGTACCTAGTAGCGGGTGGGGCTGGTATTCAAGGGCAGGCACCCAGGACTCTGAGCCCACCACCTTACTGCCCAGTGCACATCAGCCATGTAGTTACCACCTATGCATTAACATACCACCGACACAATTTAGACAACTAATCTCAGATTAAAATGTAGCATATAGATGCAGTGTCTCTGGCTTCTCCTCATTGGGGCTGCCATAGGATCCTGCAGAGGCGAATGACCACAGTCATTAGGAGGAGAGATTTCTCTCTGCTGGTGAGTTACTTTTCACTAAACTAAAAAAATACAATTCCTGAACATTCCATTTATCTAGACATTAATCCTAGCCTTGTAAATTTCTGGAGTTCCCCCATGCTAAATTCAAATGTATTTGTTTTTATGTATTCTAAATTAACCTCTATGAACCAGGAATTCTAAGGTGCCCTTTCCTTTGTTTTGAACAATATGTAAGATAAAATGTATAGGTTATGCCTCAGTGTCTAAAAGTTGACTGCTGGGAAATCAGGATGTTCACACTTTCTAAGCAGAAAGAAAGGCTAAATAATTACCACTTCCTTAGGATTCACTAAATACTCACGATTTTGTAAAGTTCACATAGATGGATCTGTGGTAAGATATGTAACCTCCCCAACCTTTTCCAACCCAACTGGTAGATGAGTCTGAAGTGTAAGTTTATATCTGAGAGCTCATGTACTTCCTCTCTCTCCCCTTGAAATTCCCCTCTGTTATCCTTAAGTTATTTTTCAAAGTGCCTGCATGAAACTGTTCTTGGAGGATGCGGGGAGCTTTAAAAGTAACCAACTGTGGGCTCACACCAATGCAATGGGGACTGAAATCACCCTGACAGACAAACACTTTGTATGAGGTGCAAATGAAAACAATACCACAAGTAAATGACCCAGTTTCCATTCCAAGCTTTATCCCATGCACAGCATTCAGAGCAAAAGGAACCCTGGCTAGTGCCGAGGGAAAAAAACAAAAACCAAAAACAAAACAAAAGAACATGGATTTCAGATAAGAATGATCCAGAAACCAGAGGAATTCGGAAAGGACTTTTTAGATGCAAAGTAGCAAAGGCAGAACCTGAAGGGAAAAAGAGGAACAGCAATTCCCTCTGAGTTTCAAAAGATGTTTAACCAACATCTCAATGAAAAGCCTATGTGGGGATGGTCAGCTGCCAACTGGAAAGGATGAGGAGACATCCTCTCCTCTCACCCTAATTTGTAGCCCCTTTCCCATTTAGAAGCTTAGTAGGAGGTAGCTGTAATATGACTACTTGTTGATGAAGGGATTTCTAACATGACCTACTGGTTTCCTTTGATGCTTTGTTTGCTGACACACTGCGAAATTTTGAAACGCAGAACTATAATTTAGTTCACAAGCTTATTTTAAAATGTATATTGCAGTCATGGAACTGATTTTTATGATCTACCTCTCAGAATTTTTTGTTAATGCTAGTCCCTTCACAAAAGGCATTAAGTTTCCCCTACCATCTACTGTCACTTATAGTTTCCCCAGTTCCCAAGGAGTTGGGGAGCAGCCTTCTGAAAACAGGGCTGTTGTGGCATCTGTGGGAAAGGGTCACAGTCCCAGCTCTTTTGTTCCCTCACTGTGCCTTGCATGGGACCTCAGGGGTGACCTCTAAGAGTATACCTGGATCCGTCTCACTGGCAATCACAGAGGCCTCTAGGTCAAAGGGGTACTGGCAGATAAGGGCACAGGGACATGGCAGGCAGAGCGGGCTCCTTTCTCCTTCTCTCCCAAGCTGATTCAGGGGACAAAATCAAACAGATCAGTGCTGTATCTATAACAGTTCACTTTCCCCTGTAGGGCTGGCTCTTGCATGGTCTGTCCTTCAGGAAAGATCTTTATGCTGCACTTCAGGAACTAGGCATGAATGGGCTTTGAGCTAGAATTCAATTTTCCCTCTGTCTCCATCCTTTTCTCTGAGAAGCATCCTTAGTAGGTAAGCACCAGCAGAAGGAGTGACCAATACAAGGACTGGATGAACAACATGTAGCCCATAGGCCAACTTCCGCCTGACCTGTTTTCCACAAGACCTGTTTTCTTGGGCCTGTGCAGTTATTTTGTTTGTTCTGTTTTTAAATTTGAATTTCAATGTCTTTTTAAAGGCCACAAACTCTCCAGGTCACCACTAATCCCTAAATACACCCCGAACAGGCAGCCCCACTTGGCTCATCTGGTGTTACTCACACCCCTGTGGGCTTTTGACCTTTCCATCCCTGGTAAGCAGAAAACTCTCCTCAATTTTCAGCCTCAGAGCCAGTTTAGATGCTGATGTCTCAGGGGCCTTGGAGAATAGAAGAAGGTGGATCAAAGGGTAAATCAATAGCTTAGTCTAGGAGGTATTTTAAAAATCCAAGCAAGCCACTTCCAGACCCCTTGGTTCTGCATTTTTGGTTGCATGCCTGCACTTGTGGGCCCTCTGCAGACGACAGGATAGTACAACTCCTGAATCATAAATCCCGAGAGGTTGTGCTTTGAGTTCATATCAACGCAAATTGTATCTTTTCTCAGTTTGTTTCCATCAAAGAAGTGCTTAATTTGGACCGATCCGGACTCTGAGAAGACAACGATTCTTTTGTTGGTTGCATTTAATTTCACTCCACCTTGCAAGTTCAAAGTGCTCTGGACATTCATTTATCTTCCTTCCTCTCCTCTTCACACTTTTCCTTCCTCCTCCTTCTATTTTAACTCCCAAATCCAAATGATGTATAAGTGGAGTGGATCTTGGTTGGGAGGGAAAGGGAAACATTTATTTTTTCCACCTCAAGCTCTACATTATATCCTACATCTGAGTTTGCTAAAACACATAAGGTTCCCTAGCCCCTGGTCACATCCTTGGGGTGTACTTAAAGTCACAAAATAAGCACAGTACATTTTCTGCAAGGGAATCAAATTTGCTTGATGGTCAATCATTTAAAACTGTAACAGAACTGGCAAATATGCTATGAAACAGAAAGCAATTTTTTTTTAAATAAAACACAGGATTATAAAGACATTTCATGCTTGGTGAAGACTTCTTTGGAATGTTCCCCTGGTTCCCAAAGGAGTGCTTTATATCTCCGTTGCTATTAGGAGTATTTGGATGCAAGTTTGATAAGCGGTGTGAGATTCTGGTAAATTCTTTTCTAAAACACAGTCTGATTTTGTATCTGAGAGGAGTATTTCTTTATTTCTGGGGTTCATGAAATGAGAAATTATGTAGCCTTTGGCTGGACACTGAAGTCTATTCCTGGGCTTGCCAAAAAGGCTTGGGTTGAGTCACTGGACTGGACTTCATAGTCTCATTCAAAGACCACCGGGATTGTAAAACTCTTACTGCTGAGGCCATTTCTTGTAAATGGCTCCACGCATTCAAGAATAAATAGCGTAGTTCTGTTATTGTTGGTTTGGGAATCACCCATCCACCACGCTGGCACAGTTGTCCTGCTTATGCACAAGTGTCAAACATTTGCATTTTCTCTGTTCTGCATTTGTTGAAAGTAAACAGGCAGCAATAAAGAAACTTTATTATGCATGTTTTCTGCCTTGGGTGGCACCTGGAATTTGCTGAATTTGCTGAGTGCAACTTAAATTTTAAAAGACTCCTGAGCCTCACCTTTTTCATGCCATGCAGGTCAAATGGAAAACCGAATAATTAGAATAAGCAAGCTGCATGGGTCCTTTCTCTTGGTCTTGACTGACTCCAGACCCCGTTGTGGAATTCCAGCACCTCTTTTTTTCCCCCTTCCAGCCATTAAGCTTCCATGACCAAATTTAAACAAGCATCTCCTTTCCCCCTCTCAGAAAATCAACAACTGATTTAGCATATTACCTAGGACATTAGGGCACAAAAGTTTTAAGTGCAAAACAAAACCAAACCACTCATATCCATTGCTTTTCTGGACATCTCATTTACTTTATGTCAGTCTTATTAGAACTTAAAAAAAAAGTGACTCTAAAGCAACGAAGTTGATTTTCATAAGCACTAGATAGACTCTTGCTAACGTCAACTGAAAGCACTTGGCCCAGACTGCTTCTCACTAACTTGTACCAGGAGCTGAAAACAGGGAATGGAATGAGGCAGAATTGAAGAACAAATGTAAATGCCAAGCATATTGCTCTTTTTCTCACTGGCTTGCCCTAGAAAGGGACCCTGTCTGAGATCCTACAAAATCCTGTTAAATCTTTCTAGGCAAGATGCTTAATTATTGTTACATTTAAGGAAGAAAGTCAGAATCATATCTTCCCAGTGAAACTACATCTTGGTAATAATTTCAATCTTTAGAGAAGGCAGATGCTATGGTGAACAAAGCCTCAGCCTTGGACTCAGACGGGCCAAGGTTTAAATCCCAGAACCGCCATTTATTGGCTATGTGCCATTGGATATGTTACCGACCTCTCTTGGGTCTCATTTTTCTTCATCTGCAAAATGGGGAAATGACGGCAAGGATTTAATGAGACCAAATGCAAGGAGCAAGCCCAATACTAGGCACACAATCCATGTAAGTTTCTCTTCCCTTTTTAAAATCAGATTACAGATTACGAACATAAAGTAACTCCTCACCAACAGCTGACTCTGGCTGGGGGCACTGTTTTCGATGAAAGGTGCTCTTGGTGGCCCCGAGTTGTGACTGCTGATTGCATACATCTGGAAACTATGACAACCGTTTTGCTTTGAGCTCAGCTTGGCCCAAATGTAGCTCTATATAAGGCAGCTTCTATCCTTCAGTTTTTCCCAACACATCATAGCCTGGCTTGAATTTGGGCAGAGGAGTGGGTGTCAAAAGAAATGCACAATGTCTAGGAAAATTTCAGATTCAACTAACAATTACCCAGCACTCTTTGGCCTCACTAGGGAACCGTTCCTGGAGTAGCTCACTGAACATGCACAGGAGCCCTATTAGAAAGCTACACTATTATGTCTACTTTGTAGATGTCTCAACTGAGTTTGGGAGGTTAAGTGACTTTCTCAAGTCACAGAGATAATAAGGCACAGGGTTGGGATAAGATCCCGGGCTTTTTGATCTAGTTAAAAAAGCAGGAGGATTTACAGTGTTGGAAGATGGGCAATGGCAGTGTCTACTGGCCAAAGTCTACTTTGGGCTGACACTGTGTCAACTGCTGGGAGGCAATGGGTAGGAGATGTTGCAGGTAAGTTTCCTTGACCTTTAAAAACCCTGTGGTAAGGCCCTCTGTCCATCATGTCACATATCAACTGGCACAGGTAGTACAATTTGGCTAATACACATGTTACGTAAATAACATCTGATCACTAACTTAAAAAAACTGAATTTATAAAACACTCCCAGCATAATCCTTTGGGGAGCTTGTTTGTTTTATTTGGATGATTCAGAAGTATTTTATTTTGTTTTTAATGTTTATTTATTTTCGAAATGGGGTGAGGGGCAGGGAGACAGAGGATCCAAAGCAGGGGCTCGAACTCATGAACTGTGAGACCATGACCCGAGGCCCAAGTCAGACGCTTAATGACTGAGCTTCCCATGTGCCCTTAGAAGTATTAAAAAAAATTTTTTTTTACGTTTATTTATTTTTGATAGAGAGGGACAGAACACAAGTGGGGAAGGGGCAGAGAGAGAAGGAGACACAGAATCGAAAGCACGCTCCAGGCTCCAAGCTGTCAGCACAGAGCCCAACACAGGGCTTGAACCCACAAACCGGGAGATCATGACCTGAGCCGAAGTCGGTTGCTTAACCGACTGAGCCACCCAGGCGCCCCGCCCCTAAAAGTATTTTAAAACCAATATGAACTCTCATTCTGTTATTCAACAAATTATTTGTTAATCTACCCACTATGGGTCAAGCATTGTTTTAGATGCTGGGGTTACAAAACCTTCAATGAAAACTTTTGAAAGTTCTCTTTTTGTAACTGATCAAGTAGTAATAAGTTAAGATTCGAGGGGGAAAGAATACTAAAAAAATGTCAGATTAAGAAAACATTTAAAGAAATATACAGCAATTCTAAAGGCAATTCTTTTATGGGCTTACTTGATGACCCTTTTCTTTGTTTTCACTTAAAATGCTCCCATTTTTCTCTTGCCCCTTTGTTCTCAGGAGGCGATTTTTAGTTCCAACGTGTACTGCATTATACACTCTTGTTCTCACTGCCAAAGCAGGAAAGTCAGAGTGGGGGTTTCAGCATTGCTCGGACTAGATGATAAACAGTAAGAGCAAATTTGCTGCTAGAGTTCTTAAAAAATACCAAAAAGTAGTATTTCAAACCCCCTCCAAATGAAAAGTGGAGTGAATGAAATTAAGACTGTTATTCAAGTGCAATTACACAGCACATGTAAAATTGAAATGCTGAAAGTAAATCATACGTTTGGATATTACATTTCATATTTCAGTGTATGCTGAATAAGCTAGTGAAGTTTTATTATTGTTGAGTGTAATGTCAGGAGACAAACTTCTACAAATTTTATACATAACTTTTTCCATTTTATCTGTTTTCCATTTATGTCAAGTTGAACACATGGTGTGACTTAATATTCTCTCTCCTTCTTCCCCACATTTAATGCCAAGGAATCAAGCTCTCTCTTGATTATACTAAATTTAGCCTTAGGTAACCTCAGACTGAGGGGGTTTTTGTTTGGGTTTGGCTTTTTAATTCCAAGAAGGCTTTTTTTTTTTTTTTGCTTGCTTGCTTGCTTGTTTGTTTTATGTTGTATGGAAAAGGAGAGAGGAAGGACTTCCAAATAACCCTATAAACCTGGTCCTCTGGATGCTGACATATGGCCTGGGCAGGAGGGTGTGCATTATGGAAGACAATGTGCCTACAGGCACTTCTTGCCAGCCCAAGACTCAGCTCACTGAAACAAGGTGATAACTGAAGGAGCTGTTTATAAAGTCAGTAAGATTTCACAGACGTGGCAGGCTTAGGCACCCAGGTCTCACTGGGAGAACACAAGGGTAAACTTGGGAAAGAGGTGGGGAGAGGCCCTGCGCCTGCGCTCTGGGTAGAGTCACCCCTGCGCAAGCGCGGTGATTCTGCGGTGGCACCGTTAAAGGTAACAACCGTCACAGGAGGATGGCTTCCAGCTTTAAGAAGCCAAATGTGGCCTCTACCAGCCAGAAAAGAAAAGTGGGTCCTAAGCCTGAACTCACTGAAGATCAGAAGCAAGAAGTTCGTGAAGCATTTGACCTCTTCGATGCTGACGGAAGTGGGACCATCGATGTGAAGGAGCTGAAGGTGGCCATGAGAGCACTGGGCTTTGAGCCCAGGAAGGAGGAGATGAAGAAGATGATCTCCGAAGTGGACAAGGAAGGCACAGGGAAAATCAGTTTCAATGACTTTTTGGCCGTGATGACTCAGAAGATGGCCGAGAAAGACACCAAAGAAGAAATCCTGAAGGCTTTCAGGCTCTTTGATGACGATGAAACTGGGAAGATCTCTTTCAAAAACCTAAAGCGCGTGGCCAACGAGTTAGGGGAAAACCTCACCGACGAGGAGCTGCAGGAAATGATAGACGAAGCCGATCGGGATGGAGATGGCGAAGTGAACGAGGAAGAGTTTCTTCGGATCATGAAGAAGACCAACCTATATTAAAGTGGGTTTCTCCCGCAAGCATAGTTAGAGACATTGAGTGGCTCATTGAGTTCCCTGCATTCTTCCGTTTTGCGAAACCTTGAGTTAGAGGACAGCGCTATCTTCAACCCCAATTTGTCTATATACTTCTATTTCCAAATCTCTGGCTCAATTATTCAATTTTAAAGATGCTTTTCATGTGAGTTTTAGTTTTTAATTCTCAAAAGCAGACCTGAAGTGCTTTAAATTTTTTTTTTTCAACGTTTATTTATTTTTGGGACAGAGAGAGACAGAGCATGAAGGGGGGAGGGGCAGAGAGAGAGGGAGTCACAGAATCGGAAGCAGGCTCCAGGCTCTGAGCCATCAGCCCAGAGCCTGACGCGGGGCTCGAACTCACGGACCGCGAGATCGTGACCTGGCTGAAGTCGGACGCTTAACCGACTGCGCCACCCAGGCGCCCCTGAAGTGCTTTAAAGAACCCTGATGCTTCAGTCCTCTTGCTCACCTTTTCCCCTGCATTGGTAACAACCATTGAACGGAAGGCAGGCTGACTGGCTTCTTGGGGATAAACAGCCATGCAATTTGCTTGTCATTTCCTTGATGGTCTTATATTATCTTGCTTCACATATTATTTCTTAAATTCAAGTCATTCTTCTAGCATGATGAGGTAGAGTTGGCCAGTAGGTCCTCCTAGCCATTACTTTTCATTTAACTGAATATTGGTTTAAAGGAAAACAGTGCAGCAACTTAATTGGCCTCAGAAAAGATACTGTTCTAAAGTACAAGCTTGTCTTTGGGTGGTGGTAAATTATGCAATTTTGACTATTCTCCTCACATACAAATGATCCTTCATTTGTATGTAAATCACTGTGGATTATCTAGCACCAGATGTATACCTGGGCTACAGAATAAATTTTAATATTGGCCCAAGCAAAGTATAATTTGTTTAAGAGATTAAGCTAACTAATGATTTTGAGTAAATATTTACAAATGTAAGATCTTAGCTTAGGAAATTAAAAAAAAATTATAATACATTTTGAGCTACTTAACTGTCCTTGAAAAGATCAACTAGTATTTTAGTTATACTATAACCTTCATTTTATCACTGCTTTATTACAAGCCAGTGTCTATGTGCTAATTCTTAGAACATCTTAGTTCTTGATACTTGATTTTCCCCCTCCGGTATATAGTTGATGCCAGAGCATTTGACATGTAAGTAGTTCTCTATTTTATAATCCTAAGACAGTATTTCACTGTGGCTTTTGAATGTGTTAATACTACTTGTTCTCTGTTCTAAATTAAGCCTTTCTTGTTTTGAAATAAGCGACCTTTTTGAATATCTATAAATCTGAAACTAGAGAAAATTTAAATAATATAATTGTGGGAAGATAATATAATCTATCTGCTAAGATGGAGGCCTAGACTAATGTTTTGATAGTAGACAACAAAACTATTAAACAGGCAAGATATTCTAGTTATAACTAAACCTAAATTAAATATTCATACAAAGTCCCATTAAGATAAATGCTGAAATTCTGGAAAATTTTTCATTTGCTTTGTCAGAGATTTTACCCTTCAGAGGGTGATGGATCTAATCAGGGAAACTACTACTCTGAGCTTAATTCTCATTAAGAGGGACTAATTTGTCAAAGCAGTAGTACTAGCTGAAGTGATGGATATGTGGGCATTCACTGTGAGAAAGAATTTTGCTGAGGTGGCTGGCACAGAACAGGGGAACTCACCCAGGCTGCAAATACTAACAGTTCAGGTTCAGGGTCTTAGTGTAGATTCAAGTGCAGTAGTATGGGATACAGGTGCAATTTGAGCCAGGATCAGTCTGAAGGGCCTAATGTGAGGAGGGCAAAGGGAGGAGTGTGGTATTCTGGGAAGCAAGAGTTCCTGGCATCATGTTAAACCAGAATCTTGGCCCAAGGATCTACATGTGGATCAAGGTAGAAATACCAGAAGCAAAGAAAGTTGGCAGAAACTAAGAGAAAGGGTCAGAGCTTCAGCCAACTGGACTAGGTTCAGTCTTGGCTCCTGTCCCAGCAGAGGATAGAAGTGAAAACCAGGAACCTAGGCTGAAGCCCAGCAGTCAGGCTGCCCAAATGCCATGGGGTCAACTGTGGAGGCTGTGCCCAGTACTTAAAGGGTTGCCCTGAGAGCACAATCCATCCCACAGGAAGGGAGCTCCAGATCTGCAGATAAAGCAGATGACAGGGAATTAAGGTCAGAACTACTTCCACCCTTGGTTTATTGGATCCTTGGGTGCTGCTTAAAAGATACCACACCAGGGGGCGCCTGGGTGGCGCAGTCGGTTAAGCGTCCGACTTCAGCCAGGTCACGATCTCGCGGTCTGGGAGTTCGAGCCCCGCGTCAGGCTCTGGGCTGATGTCTCAGAGCCTGGAGCCTGTTTCCGATTCTGTGTCTCCCTCTCTCTCTGCCCCTCCCCCGTTCATGCTCTGACTCTCTCTGTCCCAAAAATAAATAAAGGTTGAAAAAAAAAATTAAAAAAAAAAAAAAAAGATACCACACCATATAATGGGTCATTTATTTAGAGCATATGCTGCATCTTGGAAGATGGTGCCCCATCCTCACTGGTTATTATGCCCAAGCTGGGCCTTCAAAGGCATCTACAACAGTCTTTTCCATTGCTCCACCAACAATGAAAGCTTGTAGAAGCTTTCAACCACTAGATTCTAGACCACTAGATTCTGTGGCTATATGGCTACTCCTGCACTACTGATCCTCACTGGTCATCACTGTACTTCCTTTCCTGTAGAGTCAGTCCCTTGGTCCAATGTAATATGTGGGATCCCATGTCAGTATTATAAATACCCAGATATGCGTGAGCTCTACAAGGAGGAAAGGCAAACTCATAACTGAAATATGTGTCAGGTCCAATCAAGATGAGTCACTGATCTTTCCAGAGTAGAAGAGATCCAATTAGACTACTTGACACCAAGAGGCCAATTGATCTTGAAAGACTGTGATATTCTGCATTTATCAGCAGCTATACTACTAGGCTTGTGAGTGGTTTCCATCTCTGCCACAATGACTGCTCCATTCATGTGCCTGTTGCACCAGCACTCAGGCAGCCAATGACAGAGGCAGACTGATGTCAACTGACCAAGTCATCCTGTCTTCTTAGTTGTTTGGTGTCTCTTTTATGATAGGCACTCTCAGGTGAGTGGTTTATTCCTGATGTTTCCTTTTCCAGGGCACCAAAAATTCAGCCCACTGGTTGGTCACCACTGTTTGAGTCCACATATATTCTAAAAAATTTTTATTTTAATGTTTGTTTATTTTTGAGAGAGAGACAGAGTATGAGTGGGGGAGGGGCAGAAAGAGACAGAGACACAGAATTGGAAGTGGGCTGTAGGCTCTGAACTGTCAGCACAGAGCCCGATGTGGGTCTTGAACCCCACATGAGACATGAGATCATGAACTGAGCTGAAGTTGGGAGCTTAACTGACTGAGCCACCCGGTGCCCCAGAGTCTAATCCCAGGCCACTTCTCTTTCTGCACAAAGTGGAAGGCCAAGTGCACTACAAGAAATTCTGCCCTTGGGGAGGATTTCCCCTGTCACTGCCGTCTTTCTGATCCACATTTGAGCAGTGTTGTATTGCATCATAGTTCATCATACCAAGCTGACATATCCTTGAACCAAGTTCACCTCTTTAATTCTTCCAACAGCTGGTCGTAAGGGACCCTGTTTCTTGTGTGCTCATAGGTAGGAGCTGAGGGAGAGGCTGTGGTGCAACTTGGCGGATGACACAGAGGGCTTCCTTCTCAGGCAGCTTACTTGGGTCCTTTGGCCCTGCTTGTGTCTGATCCCAGATATACCACTTCTTTTTCTAGTTTCCTAAGGCAACAGGTTATATTATTGATTTTAAATCTTCTTTTCTGGGGCACCTGGGTGGCTCAGTCGGTTAAGTGTCCAACTTCAGTTCAGGTCATGACCTCATGGTTCATGGGTTTGAGCCCTGCATTTGGCTCTGTGCCAATGCCTGAGAGCCTGGAGCCTGCTTGGGATTCTGTGTCCCCCTCTCACTCTGCCCCTCCTCCATTCATGCTCTGTGTGTGTGTCTCTCTCAAAAATAAACATTAAAAATTTTTTAATAAAGTAATAAATAAAATAAATCTTCTAATATATGCATTTGATGCTATCAATTGCTGTCTAAGCATTGCTTTGGTCTTATCCTACTCATTTTGATATGTGCATTTGCATTTTATTTCGTTCCAAATATGTTATAATTTTTCTTGAGAATTCTCTGATCCATCTACTATTTGGAAGTATGTTGTTTAATCTCAAATATTTTGTTATTTTCCAGCTATGCTTCTGTTCTCTTTTCTAATTTAATTCCTTGCAGTATGAGAGCATACTTTATATGAGATCTATTATTTTAAATGTGCTAAATTGTGTTTTATGGTCCATAATGTAATCTTGTATGTTCTGTTTGAGTTTGAGAAGAATGTGTAATTTCCTACTATCAGATGAATATTCTATAGATGTCAATTACACACAGTAGGTTGATGGTGCTGTTGAGTTCAACTATATCCTTACTGATTTTCTGCCTGCTTGATCTATCCATTTCCAATAGAGGGGTATCAGTCTCCAGCTATAATTGTGGATTCACCTCTTTCTCCTTGCAGTTCTATCAGTTTTTGCCTCACATTATTTTGATGCTCTATTTTTAAGCAAATACATATTAAGAATTTTTATGCCTTCTCAGAGAATTGACCTTTTATGATTATGTAATGTCCCTCTTTATCCTCGATAATTTTCCTTGTCTTGTCTGAAATTAATATAGCTACTCCTGCTTTCTTTTGACTAGTGTTAGCATGGTGTATATTTCCATATTCTTTTACTTTTAATCTATCTGTGTATTTTTTTTTTTATTTTTAAAAAAAAAATTTTTTTTTTCAACGTTTATTTATTTTTGGGACAGAGAGAGACAGAGCATGAACGGGGGAGGTGCAGAGAGAGAGGGAGACACAGAATCGGAAACAGGCTCCAGGCTCTGAGCCATCAGCCCAGAGCCTGACGCGGGGCTCGAACTCACAGACCGCGAGATCGTGACCTGGCTGAAGTCGGACGCTTAACCGACTGGGCCACCCAGGCGCCCCTATCTGTGTATTTTTAAAGTGTTTTTTTTTATAGACAATATATAGTTGGATATTGTTTTTCTATCCACTCTTGCCATTCTCTTTTAATTGGTTTATTTAGGCCACTCATTTTAAAAGTGATTGTTAGTATAGTCAGATTAATATCTCCTACGTTTATGGGGTTCCTGGTTGGCTCATTCGGTTGAGCATCTGACTTCCGCTCAGGTCATGAATTCATGGTTGGTGAGTTTGAGCCCCATGTCAGGCTCTGTGCTGACAGCTCAGAGCCTGAAGCCTGCTTCAGATTCTGTGTCTCTCTCTCTCTCTGTCCCTCCCTGCTCGCATTCTGTCTCTCTCTCAAAAATAAACATTAAAAAAGTAATCAAAATTTTAAAAAAATCTCCTAACATTCATTACTGTCTTCTGTTCATTGACCTTTTTGCTCATTAATTCTTTCTTTTTTCCCTTCTTTTTCTGCCTTTGCTGGTTTTAATTGAGAATTTTATATGATTCCATTTTACCTTCTCTTATTGGTGTATCAATTATACTTATGTTTTTTTCTAAATTTAGTGATTACCCTAGACTTTGCAATATACATTTATGACTGATTGAAGACCATTTTCAGATATCTGCTTCACAGATAGTGTAAATACTTTATTCCCAACTTGTCCTTCTCTTCCCTTACAACATTTCTGTCATCCTTAACATCTCACTTATCTGTATAATACAATCACTGAATACATTGTTGCTATTGTTATTTTAAAGAAGTTATTATCTATTAGATCAATTAAGATAAGAAAAATAAAATATTTTATTTACCTTCATTATTCTTTCTCTGATGCTCTTTTCTTTATGTAGATCTGACTTTCTGACCTAAATCATTTTCCTTCTCTCCTAAAAAACTTCTTTCTTACGAGACAGGTATACTGGTGGCAGGTCTGCTAATTCCTTAAATTTTTGCTTGTCTAAGAAAGTCTTTATTTCTTCTTTACTTTTGAAGGATGGTTTCACTGAATCCAGAAATCTAGGTTAGTGGGTTTTTATTAATAATTAAAACATTTTTATTAATATTTTTTCAAAATATTAAGATTTTTAAAAAATGTTTATTTTTGAGAGAGTTTTGAGAGAGAGAAAGAGAGAGAGAGAGAGAGCATGCACAAGTGGGGGAGGGGCAAAGAGAGTGGGAGACACAGAATCCAAAGCAGGCTCCAGGCTCTGAGCTGCCAGTCCAGAGCCAGAAGCAGGGCTCAAACCCATGAACCATGGGTTCATGACCTGAGCCAAAGTTGGATGCTTAACTGACTGAGCCACCCAGATGCCCTAGTGGTTTTTTTCTTTCAACACTTTAAATATTTCACTCCACTTTCTTGTTTGCTTGCTATCTGAAGAGAAGTCAGTATAACTCTTATCCTTTTTTTCTCTACATGTAAGGTGTTTTCCACACCACTGGCTCCTTTCAGGAATTTCTCTGTGATTTTTTGCATTTTGAATGTGATAATTACATGTAGATTTTTGATGTTGTCTGAATTTCTTAAATCTGTGGTCTGTGATACATTTTGTTTTTTGTGGGGTTTTTTGGCTTTACATGCAACATGGGGCTTGAGCTCATGACCCTGAGCTCAAGAGTCACATGCTTTACTGCCTGGGCCAGCCAAGCAGTCCCTGAATCTGTGGTTTGTATCTGTCATTAATTTTGGAAAATTCTCACCCATTATTACTTCCAATATTTCTTCTTTTCCTTTCTCTCTTTTTTCTCCTGGTATTCCCCTTATAAATGTTATACCTTTTGTAATTGTCCCACAGTTCTTACACATTCTGTTCTATTTTTTCAATATTTTTTTATATTTCAGTTTTGGAAGTTTCTATTGACATATCTTCAAGCTCGCTCACTCTTTCCTTGGCTACCAGTCTATTAATGAGCCCATGAAAGCCAATGAAAGGCATTCTTCACTTCTGCTCCAGTGTTTTTGATTTATAGTATTTCTTTTCAATTCTTTCCTAGAGTTTCAATTTCTCTCTTTACATACACATCATTCCTTTATATTGTCCACTTTTTCCATTAGCATTCTTAGTAAACCTATTTTTTAAGTAATGATTAGATCCTGTTGGTTGTTGGTGATGATGAGTTTCTCTATAACATTGATGGTTTTCTTCTTAGTTATTCTATCAGTTGTTGAGAGAGGGATGTTGATGTATCCAATTTTTATTGTGTATTTTTCCTTTCAGTTTTATTAGTTTTTGCTTCACATATTTTGCAGCTCTGTTGTTTGGTACACAGACATGTAGGATTGCTATAACTCCTTGGTGGAATGACCCTTTTATTATAATATAATGTTTCTCTCAGTGTCTGGTAATTTTATTTGCTCTGTAGTCTATGTTATCTGATACAAATATAGCACTTCTGCTTCCTTTCATTAATGTTTGCATGATGTATCCTTTTCCATCCGTTTTCATTTTAACTTGCCTATATTGTATTTGGATTGGATTGCTTGTGGACAGCATATATTTGGTCATGTTTTTGATCCACTCTGCCAATATCTGTCTTTTAATTGGTATATTCAGGCAATTCATATTTAATATAAATATTGAAATGTGAAGGCTTAATCTACTATTTTATTTTTTGTTTTCTCTTTGTTCTCTCTGTATTTTGTTTCTCTGTTTTCTTTTTCCTGCCATAATATTGGCTACATAAACATTTTTTATCATTCCCTTTTGATTTATGTGTAGTGTTTTAAAGTATATTTCTTTCTGGACTTTCATAGTGGTTGATATATAGATAGATAGATAGATAGATAGATAGATAGATACAGGATCACAGTACACTGCTGTCGTCATTTTACTGGTTTGAGCAAAGTATGAAAACCTTTTCTCTCTTTACATCTCTTTACTTTATCCCGTGTATAAAATAATTGTCTTAAATATTTTTTCTACATACATTTAGAATCAGATCAGTGTTGTAATTTTTGCTTTAGCCATCAAATAACTTAGAAGACTCAAGAAGAGAAAAAAAAGTTTTTACCATATATTTGCTTACTTATACTCTTTCTTCTTGATGTTTCACGGTTCCTTCTTTGAGAATCTCCCTAGCCATTCTTTTAGTGTACATCAGCTAGTGCAAATTCTCTTAGTTTTTTGCCTCTAAGAATACTTCATTTCTCCCTTCAATCCCAAAGAATATCTTCACTGGATATAGGAATCTGGGTTAACAGTTCTTTACTTTTGGCACTTTAGTAAATGTATAATATGCTGTCAAAATAAGAACTAAATTAAAATAAAAATTAATATACTCCAAGATTGCATTTTATAAAAGTGCAATTACTTGTTGGGATTAGCACTGGGTGTTGTATGGAAATCAATTTGCCAATAAAAATTTTTTTTTTAAGTGCGGTTCACTAACAAGGACAGAGACCCATTTCTATGACCTAAAGGACTATGCTCACTTCTGGGTGTTACATCTTAAAAGTAATTGGAGAGATCCAGGCCTGTTGAAAACAGATAAATAGGATGAGGGGATACAAAACCATTTCTTAAGATAAATGGTCCAGGGGTGCCGGGGTGGCTCAGTCAGTTAAGTGTCTGACGGTTCATGGGTTCAAGCCATACATTGGGCTCTGTGCTGACAGCTCAGAGCCTGGAGCCAGCTTTGGATTCTGTGTCTCCCTCTCTCTCTGCTTCTCCCCTGCTTATGTTCTCTCTCTCTCTCTCTCTCTCTCTCTCTCTCTCTCTCAAAAATAAACATTAAAAATTTTTTTTAAAAAGAACATTTTATTACCACAGTTGATGATGACTACTTATAGAAAACATGTCTGCTTTCTTATTGATCTGCCTAACGTGTTGATAATTCAGGGTGATGCTATCAAGTGATGTGTGTGATTTCAAGATTAGCCAGCACTTAAATAGCACTTACTCCATACCACTATTCTAGGAGCCCCTACATATTCAATTATCACTTTCATTTTACAAAAGAGGAAACTGAGACATGAAGAGATTAAGTAATTTGTGCAAGTTTACATACCTAGTAAGTGGCAAAGAGATGATTTGAACCCAGTCTGTCTAGTTCCTGAGTCCAGACTCAAAACTTATATGGAGTCTACCACCTTAAGTCTTTAATCAACTTGTCAAGGCCTTTCCAGTCCAATGCATGGTGTCCCTTTTAAAGGTCATATACCTACCTAACCTCTGCTGCTCTCAAAATAATTTTGGAACCCCTATTTTTGAGACAATCTAAAAATATTCAGCATATTCTTATGAACATTCTCAAGAGGCAAATCTAACTCCATTGAGACTGGGCTTCATTTTTAGAAATAGCTTCAAGTTACTTGTACTTAAATCTGATAACAGAGTGGCTGGAAAGGCTGGATATTATCATTTAAGGATTAAAACAGTAAATACAACTGAAATTATAAGCCTAATTTCTTTGAAGGTACTTCCAAAAGAGAAGCATTGGAAAGGTGATGACTGATGAACGCATCATTGGAATAAGTCTCTAATCACCAAGGCAACCCACTATTTTGAAGGAACAACATTCATTGGGATGTGTACATCTGGTGATACTCTTCCTTCCAGAGTTATACATCACACAAATTCATTCTTTGCTTTGTAAAAGAGCTGTCCTTGAATTTATTAAGAAATAGAAAGAGGGAGGGAGAAAGCACCAAATAAAAGATCTCCATGCATTACAGCCTTAAATAACAGAGATCTTCCTTGGATGACTTTCAGGAGAAAAGACAAAGCCTATACCACCCCAAGTAGAAATAATAGTCATCGTATCATCTTAGGGCAGCAACAGCTTCCTAGTGAGACAGACCCAAGTTTGAAGCCCACCACATAGCTGTTTCCTAGCTGGTTTCAGGGAAAATCACCTCTCTAACCCTTAGTATGTTTATCTATGAAAGGAGGGGAATTATATTACCTTGTCGGGATATTGTCAGAAATAATTTATATAAAGTGCTCTGACACATAGCAGACCAACAAAGGGAAGATATTAAAAATAACAATAGATGAAGTGTACCAAAAAAGATACAGTAGACAAATAAATGAATCCTTCTCACATACAAAGTGCATTAACCTTAGAAAACTGCCATCTAAAATAACAGTGTCTCCTCATCCAACGCTCACCATCCAGGACAACTGAGACGGGTTTGGGGGACCCAGTTAGGGGGAAAATATTTTTAAATTTTATGGCCCCTTAGCAAGGGTAGACTTGCAATTTCTGTTGGCTTCCCTGCTCTCTAGCTACCTCTTCCATCATCCAGAGTATGTAAACCTGAGGCCCAGGGGCAGAATCTGGCGTGTACGGACCCACTTGGCGGGTGCGTTAGAGCTGCCTGCAGCTGTACAGGGTGCACGTCCATGAAGCGCCCAGCCAGCAGGCAAGTGGAGGCTGAAATCCAGCCAGGACTCACTCATTAAGCCCAGCAGCACAGGGAGCAACCGCTCAGAGGGACCTTTTACTTGGCATGCTGGCACTAACTGTTTTATTTTTCCTGCTTTATCTGCCCAGAGGGGTGTGTGTGTGTGTGTGTGTGTGTGTGTGTGTGTGTGTGTGTGTTTTCTGCTTTGCACAAGACATTGTATACACTACTTTCGGTCCTGCCATTACAATGTTTTTCTGTTTTGTTTTTTGTTTTTTTAGCCAAGTGAGTCTGCCAAGTTTGGAAAGTCAGGAATTTCAGGGAAGAATCTGTATTTCTAGCTTCTTTTGGAAAACTGGATGTTCTTTCTATAGTAGGTCCACATTCCTTCTTGACAACAATTTCACTGGACCCAAAGGACCACTGCTCCTTTCAGATCTGCAGTGCCTGGTTCTCTGAAGACCTGAGAGCCTGTTGGGTTTCTCTGCTCCAGGTGGATTCTGTCTTTGGACTAACAGGTCTGACTTCCCGCTTGTGGCACAGGTGCCTCCAGAGGGCAGCACTTGAGCGAATATGAGTGACAAGCGAGGGATGATACTGGGACAGAGACAGTCCTCTCCTTGCTGCTCCTGCCGCCCACTTCTCTGGAGAACCAGAGAAAGCAAGTCCCTCTCAGGTCAGGCAGTGGATGTCCAGCCTCTCGGCAGGCAGAACAAAACCACTCCCTGTGCTTGCCAAGGAATGAGGAAATGCGGCTGGTACTTCAGAGGCTGCCAGCAAAACTCAGGTGACCTCCTGGGCTATACCAACCCATTTCTTGTCTTGATCAAAAGAGTCAGGAGATAAATGCAGGGAGATAGCCCATCCCTACAAAACCATGGGGGGAAAAGAAAATAAATCACTGTGACATGGATGCATGTATGAATGCTCAGGCAGTTCATGGAATTGTCGGCGCAGCTTTCAGAATTCAGGATCGGTGGAAGCCATGGTGGAGCCCACTGATTTCAATCCATGCTCCCAATGGGCCCTGGTTAACTGATGTTAAAGAAACCAAGAGCTGTGTACACTATTTACGGCTAGATTAAGCCGATTACTCTAGCTTAGCCTACTTCCAATGTACAGATCTTAACCAGTGCTCTGTTACCTGCTTTTCTCTCCCAGGGACTTCTCTTTGGACATTGAAAACAGAGATCCTGATGAGACCATTTTTTACCTGTCTCATTCGAGAACAAGATTTTCAGACTCTCCCATCAACACTGATGAAACCCCTCAGTCCCAGACTGTGACCGGTAGAAGTTTCCAAAAATATGCAGCAGCACAATTACTCAGAGAGATGAGATGCTGTTACCTAATAAAAATGCCATAAATACAGAATGATGAACTACCATGGGAAATGAATCGATAGAGAAGGACACATTGGAATGTGGGATAGTAAAAATCACTTAAACTTTGCATGACCTTGAGGAAAGTCATTGCGGTATGTTTTCCAGGTCCCTCAGATAGCGTTTTGAGATGTGGCTGCTTTCCAAGTCTTACTATCTAGTCAGCTGAACTTAGACCCTTTCTGAGCCTTCTTCCTTGGACATCCTGGAGTCCCTCTTGAGTCCAAAGGGTTGTCAACTTTCTGCACTCGGTAGCCTTTAGGCTGGATCAGTTAATGAAACAACGAATTCCATGGAAAAATCTTGTTTGTAGCAATGGGGGCAGAGGTGCCTCTCTTTGATAATTTAGAACAGTGGTGAGTGGAGGGTCAGATCACTCTGGGGTGGTGTCACAAGCTGAGAAAGTGGCTGTGGCACTGCGCTCCTCTATGGTTTTCTACAGCTGTTCCAGATTTTCCATGGGCTCACCTTTAAATTAAAAGAATTTCTGCA
Organism: Puma concolor; assembly: GCF_028749965.1. Taxonomy (NCBI): domain Eukaryota; kingdom Metazoa; phylum Chordata; class Mammalia; order Carnivora; family Felidae; genus Puma; species Puma concolor. The sequence continues at coordinate 43,539,138 of NC_141678.1, read as the reverse complement.
CTTTCAAGAATTTGAAAACAAAGCCATGTGTGAAAATATGAGATCCACTCATATGCCCTTGCAAGAAATAGGTTGCATTCCTTTTTCCTCACTTAAAAACAAAACAAAACAAAAAAAACCTCTTTTTTTTTTCCAGAATGCCATTTATGTAAATGATCCCAAATTAATCTTTAGCATGTGCCCATGTTGTTTTGATTTACTAAACTTTAAAAATATGCCCATTGTTCCCCTTTAACAGCTTTGGCAACTATTTCAGAAATTGAAATATATGAGCAAATTAGCAAAATGAGTAGAATTACCAAGTACCATTCAGTAAGCACTAAAGGTACAAATACCTCTACGATACATAAAAAGCATCATTATTAGATCTTATGATGCTATATCAGGTTTCTTGTTTAACTTCACTTTTAATTAACAAAATACAATGAAATTATAGAGAGAAGCAAAATAATATCATTAACAGAATGGCATTTTTACATGTCTTTAAGTGATTTTCTTTTTGTTTCTAAGGTAATTATGTGATGCAGTAGAAAGAACAAAGAGGATTTTTGTGACATTGGGCAAATCACTTCTGCGATCCTAGTGTTGTTTATAAAATGGGGTTGGTAATACTCATATCACAAGGTTGAAAGGATTAAATGAGACTCTATATAAAATGTCTAATGGAGTGCCTGGAACAGTGTACCCAAGCATAGGTAGCTCCTATGTGCTTTCTCAGGTGATGGTGACATACAATGCTTAAGTAAATTTTTTGAAACATTCAAAAAAGTCAACTTTAAAATTATTTAAATTATTTCTTTTGGGCACCAGAAATGTCAGTGACTGCCATAATCATAAAAATTAATAATAATTTAAATCCTAAGTATCAATCAAACTATTTCCCTTAATATAACATCACATAGGCAAATCTTAATTTTGGTGACTGGTTTCCTCTTAGCAAACTGTTGTTTGGCCTATTATCACTTGCATGCTGTTATTATACTCAGCAGTTGGATCTTTATTTTTTTATTTGCTTCGGAAGCATTTGTCTTTCCCACCAAAATTCAAAGCAATCCATTTGCCAATTTTTTTCCCTAAAATCTCTCATAAATTATAAATATTATATATTGGCTAAATATTTCCTGTACTTAAAGGATACATAAATCAGTACCTATATGATGTTTCTCACTAATAAAAGGAGATTATCTGGTTCAAGAACCAACCAGGCAGTTTTATGGCATATCGTGTTTCTATAGTTCAGCCAAAAGTTTGAGCAAGTTAGACTTGCTGCAAAAAGTCTTAAATTGTTCTCAACCATTTCCTCACTTAGCATATACAAAGATCAGAGATGGCCATTGGTACAACAGTTATATGTGCCGATTCCTGTAGACAGCTAGAACAAGGGGCTTGCAGTTTATAGAGGGGAAGGCTGGCAAAGTGTTTGGAAGTACACCCAGATACCTGAGGAAACTGGTGGAAAGGTTTGTTATTTCTACAAATATGCTATATATAGTACATGATTTTACACCCAAGGAACCGATTAGATTAAACAGTTTTACAAAGTTTGGGGTTAAGAGAATATTGGCAATGAAGGATTTTTATTAGGACTTCTGGACTGGTTCATCAGGGAAGTTACTACATGCCAGTTAGAGAAGGTTCTAAATTTTACGAAACTCAAGATAACTGTCAAAATGCTATAATAGTTTGAATCACCTTTGAATAATACCTCTTAATGAAGTTCTGTCATGAGAAATCAAAATCTGTATCTTCAATTGACCCTAATTGTAGGGTGACCAACTGTCCTAGTTGACGTGGGACTGAAGGCTTCTCAGGCTGAAAGATTTCAGGGCTAAAACCAGGATAGACCCAGGCAAACCAGGAAAGTTGGTCACTCTACCTGATGGCCTTGGGTGCATCATCAGAGTATTTAGATTACTCCATGCCTCAAAAATTCACCTGGCTTGCCTGACTCTAGATGGTCAATAAGATTTTATTCATTGCCTCCTGGTGCCAGGATCCAGAGATGATTCTTGATGGACAAGCAACACTAGCTGAAATATTTTATAATTATCATGCTTTGTATCTTAGGCTGATAGTCCCACATGGGTACCCTTATTCCAGGTTTATGTTGCTTTTGGGGAAATTAGATTCAACTCAGCAGAGCAGGATGACCAAAATTAATTCTTACAGTAGATTCTGTTCTGGTTGTGCTATTCTTATCTAAGTTAGATATGATATCAAGAAACTTTTAAAAAAAAAATTGTGTGGAGAGGCACCTGGGTAGCTCAGTCGGTTAAGTGTCTGACTTCAGCTCAGGTCATTATCTCATGGTTCATGGGTTTGAGCCCCATGTCAGGCTCTGTGCTGACAAGCTAGGAGCCTGGAGCCTGCTTCAGATTCTGTGTCTCCCTCTCTCTCTGCCCCTTCCCTGCTCTGTCTCTGTCTCTGTGAAAAATGAATAAACATTAAAATTTTTTTTTTTAAATTCTGTGTGGAAATGAATTAAAATGGGTCAAAGATAGAAAGTAAAGAGCTTACCTGCCTTCCTGCTTACCTTCCCCCAAATATTCAGTTATAAATGTAGTATGCACCTTAACATTATAGTTTAGTTCCACGAAGATTTATTAAATGATCACTCTGAGCCAAGCCCTGTCTAGGTGCTGGGGATATGAGGATGAATGAGAAATGGTCCTACCCTCTGAAATCGCCCATCCATTGGGGTTGGCCTTTGTTTGCCATCCTCTCCCCCAGATCCATTCTCTACCTTTCTCTGCCCTCCTCTGTGCCCCCAGAATTCAATCTCTATGAACTACATCTTTGAGGCACCCTGGAACTTTGTGGATTCTGGCTGAATTCAGCAAATGGGAGGCATTGTTTTGGCCTGTCTCCTAGTCCAATTCCTTCCTCCTAGGTCCTAGTACTCACTGAGCTCCCATACCCCATAACAGATTTCTTTTCCTTGGCCTACTTCTGCAAATGGCCTCTTCATAAATTATTTTTACAATTTCATTTGAGTGTACATTCTGTTTCCTGTGCAGACCTTGACTGGTCTTATATGTAAACTCTCGAAATAAAGGAGGGAATGTGCAATAATAGAGGTATATACAAGTAGAATGGTGTGACAAAGCAGGATCAAGAATGTTCTGAGAATGGAAATAAATAAATGCATCTTGATCTGAACATTGTAGGATAAGTAACAAGTGGGAGAAACACCTGGAAGGAGCAATGTGTAGCATGGAGAGAAAATAAACCATGACGTATTCGTGCAACTATTACCAGTTTGAGACAGCTGGTCCACTAAGTATAGGGAAGGAAGAAGTTAAAGATAGTCTGAAGAGATAGGCCAGGGTCAGGCCATACAAGTATGCTATGCAGTTCTGTTCATTTTACACACACACACACACATACACACACACACACACACACACACACACACACACACACACAATGTACCAAACTCTATTCTAGGCACTTGAGATTCATTAGACTATAAAACAAAGGTATCTCAAAAGAATACAAATAAGCAATAAATATAATACACACATAAATTATATAATCTGTTAGAAGGTGCTAAGTGTTACGGCAAAAGAAAAAGAAGAAGGAATAAGGGAGACGAGGAATGAGGTGAAGGGGGTAGGCTGTGATTTTAAAGAGGAGAATAGACCTCACGTCATTGGATAGGCCACCTTGAGAAGGTAATTTGTGCACAGAGTTGAAATAACTGAGGGAGTTAAAGAGTGGCTATCTGGAGGAAGAGCATTCTCAGCACAGGGATCAGCTGTGAAAAGGCTCCCTAGTAAGATCATGTTTGGCATACTCCAGGAACATCAATAAGAACAGGGAAGCTAGAGCTGAACTGGAAATGAAGATAGTAATGGGGAATGAGATCAGAGAGTTTCAGAGTGGAGAAGGTCTTGAGGAGGCTTGTAGGCCATTGTAAATCCTTTGGATTTTTGCTCTTAGGAAGATGGGGATTCACTGGAGACTTTTGAGCAAGGAGTTACATGCTCTGATTGAACTTTAGTCTGTGGACAATGAGAAATAACTGAAGGGATTTCAAAATGGGAATGCCATGGGGGAAAAATGTACTTAAGATCCTTGTTTCTCAAAGAGTGGTCCAGGACTTGCAGGCATCACCTGGGAGCTTGTTTAAAATGCAGAATCCCAGGCCCCACCTAGACATAATGAATCAGATTCTGCATTTTAATAAGATCTCATGTGGCTCATTTGCACAGTAGAGTTTAAGAAGCACTGGTTTAAAAGGCTCCTTGACTGTCTACCTAAAGTAGCCCCTCCCCTTCCAAATTACTTATATTACCCCCATTTTATTTCCTTTGTAGCAGCTTTCATTCTCTGATATATTCTTGCTTATGTGATTATTTGTGTATTGTCCTCTTTCTTCCCATTGGAATGCAACATGAGCTCCCAGACCTCAGAGAGCATCTGTTTTCTTCCTGTCTTACCCTCCACATGTGGGACATGATAGGTGCCCAATATATATTTGCTGAATATGCTATTCCAAGGGCTGAGCTCACTGGATCCAAGGGAAGTACTATGCTAGGTGTAATGGAAATTTTAGAATGCATTTGGTATTTATATGCATCCTCATCAATAAATAAATTTATGTGGTGCTTGCCTATACAGATAAATTCTGACTTTATTTTATTTTTTGTTTTTTTAAATTTGAAAAAAGTTTAACTTTATTTTATTGTAGCTTTTAAAAAATTACAAAATAATATTTCTGTGCTACTAAAATCCAGACAATAAAAGATACAGGCTGGGACTGCCTGGGTGGCTCAGTCGGAAAAGCATCCGACTTGATTTCCGCTCAGGTCATGATCTCATGGTTCGTGACCTTGAGCTCTGTATTGGGCTCTGCGCTGACTGCGCAGAGCCTGCCTGGGATTCTGTCTCCCTCCTTCTCTGCCTCTCCTCCTTTCTTTCTCCCCACCAAACACATTTTCTTTTATTTATTTATTTATTTATTTATTTATTTATTTATTTATTGAGATAAAGCACACACACATGAGCAGGGGAGGGGCAAAGAGAGAGGGAGAGAGAGAATTCCAAGCAGGCTCTGCACTGAGAGTGGGGAGCCTGATGTGGGGCTTAAACTCACGAACTGGTGAGATCATGACCTGAGCCAAGATCAAGAGTCAGATGCTTAACCAACTGAGCCACCCAGGTGCCCTAACACGCATTTTCAATGTATCATTTGGCTTAGTTGATTTTCTTTTTAGCCTTTTACAAGTTATGCTTTTACAACTTGTGAGGAAGGGTCTTTCTAAGCACAACAGGAAACTAGATGCTAAACTGGAAAAGGGTTAACAGATTTTAGCTACTTTAAAAACTAAAAACTGGTTATCTTGATGGCAATGGAAAGCCCTTGAAGGCTTTTTTATTTTAAATACATTTATTTATTTACTATTATTTCTTAACGTTTTATTTTTGAAAGACAGAGTGCAAGCTGGGGAGGGGCAGAGAGAGAGGGAGACACACAATCCGAAGCAGGCTCCGGATAGCTGAGCTGTCAGCACAGAGCCCTACGTGGGGCTCCAACCCACTGACCATGTGCGATCATGACCTGAGCCAAAGTTGGATGCTTAACCGACCGAACCACCCAGGCACTCTTAAATACATTTTTTAAAAAGTTTATTTATTTTGAGGGAGAGAGAGCCAGGGAGGTGCAGAGAGAGAAGAGAGAATCCCAAGCAGGCTCCGCACTACCAGCGCAGAGCCCAATGTGGGGCTTGAGCTCCCGAACTAGTGAGATCATGACCTGAAGTGAAACCAAGATTTGGATGCTTAACCGACTGAGCCACCCAGGAGCCCCTAGCCCTTGAAAACTTTTTAAACTACGTTTACGTGATCTCAGTTTGTCTTTTCCCTCTGGGATCACCTAGCTCCCAGTTAATTTTTCATATTGGCCACAACTTTTTTTTTTTTTTTTTTTTTTTTTTTTTTTACTATTTGCTCTTCCCTGTGATGTTGGTCTCCTTCCATTGGCTGTCACCAAGTCTTCTAGTATTTTGGCTGCTGGTGATGCATCTGGAATGGCATGTATGCTGTGTAAGACAGGAGGATGTGGGAAGACAAGTGATGCGACCTCCTAGGTGCCATGCACCAGGAATTTAAAATCTCTTCCACCCCCAATGAGAAAGAATGAAATATGGCCCTTTGTAGCAACATGGATGGAACTGGAGAGTGTGATGCTAAGTGAAATAAGCCATACAGAGAAAGACAGATACCATATGTTTTCACTCTTATGTGGATCCTGAGAAACTTAACAGAAACCCATGGGGGAGGGGAAGGAAAAAAAAAAAAGAGGTTAGAGTGGAAGAGAGCCAAAGCATAAGAGACTCTTAAAAACTGAGAACAAACTGAGGGTTGATAGGGGGTGGGAGGGAGGGGAGGGTGGGTGATGGGTATTGAGGAGGGCACCTTTTGGGATGAGCACTGGGTGTTGTATGGAAACCAATTTGACAATAAATTTCATATATTGAAAAAATAAATAAATAAATAAATAAATAAATAAATAAATAAATAAATAAATAAATGAAATCTCTTCCACCCCTGAGAGATGGAGATTTCTCTGGGGAGAAATTGTAATGGAGAGGATCCGAGATGCCTGTGCCCAAACAGCTAGAATGTATCAGAGCAGGGATGTAAAATTCTGTTTCTCCTCTTTCCTGCTACAGACAGGAAACCTGAAGGTCAGATAAGGGAAGTGACCTGCCGAAAGCCACATAAGCTAGTGGATTTTGGAGCGAGGGCTCAATCCAGGTCTGGCTCTAGTTTTAAATTTCTCACTGAGCCAAGCTGTCTCTTCCTAATAGAGTTTACAATATATAGTTAGAGAAACTAGACCTGCGCCACGCTCAGGGGACATTTAACAAATGAGGTGACCTTTGGGTAGGCCCCGTACTGATTATTACGTGCTGAGCACAACATGTCACCTAAGGACAACGCACCCGCCAAGGGAGGCACTACCGACAACGCCAAGCGCACAGACATGTTAGCTGAGCAGCAGCAGCAGCTGAGATTAGGTCCCGAGGGGACCGGACCCCGGGACCTAATCACCACAGGGCTCTGCCTCCCACTGTCAGGCTCCACCTCACGCTCCGACCCTTCTCAACCTCGTTTCTGGGTCCTGAAGGCTACGAGGTTCCTGGGGATGGAGGGCCGGCTCTTCTAGGATCTCCGCCGGGCGCGCGGCGGGCCGGAGGCCTAGGGACCGCCCAGGAAAATGTCAATTTCTGACTTTATATTGAGGTTTAGTGGGATGTACTTCTTCATGCTGTATTCAAGCTTGATCTTTTTCATGAAAGATTTAGAAGTCTGGATTCAGTGCCTACTTTTGCTGCCTATATTTTATGAGCCTAAAATAATAATTTTTGTTCAGTCTGAATTGTTTTTTAAGAAATTGTTGGTCTACCTTTTAGTTACATGTGCTCTATGGCTCAACACAATATTTTCATTTGTATTAACTAAAGTGACATGTTCAGCAACTCCATAAGAAAGATAAGGTGGCTGTAATGTTTTATTTTACAGATTGATTCAACTCGTTCATTATACTCAAACAATGATGAAGCTTGGTGAGAATAAGAAAATAATAATCACAGAACTTTAGAATTGGGAGGAGTAATAGTTGAGATTATTTCTTCCAATTATTTCTAATTTTTGGATGAGGACACAGAGGTCTGGATTGCACAGAGTGGCACAGATTTTGATGAAAACTGACCTCTTAAATCAGTGATCTTTATACTATACCACTGGTTCTTTCTATCAGTGAGTTAGCCAACCTTTGCCTACAAAGGGAGCAATTTGTAAAAGAGAATTTCTATTCTATTTCTAAAATTTAGCTTTGTAATATGAATCATGTCCTTTAAATTTGTTAAATAAATAGCTAAATTAATGAAGACAAAGAAAGAAGAAAGAACAGAAACAGGAACAAAAGAAGGAAGGAGGGAGGAAAAGGGGGAAGGAAGGAAGGAAGGAAGGAAGGGAAGGAAGGAAATAAATCTACTGAAATTAATTACTATTATAATCTACATAAATAATTTGGATTTTAAATTTTTGAACTTTTTCATTTTATTTCTTTTATACAGTCCCTCCTTGGGGTGTGTGTGTGTGTGTGTGTGTGTGTGTGTGTGTGTGTGTAGAATGTCCTCTTGTTACTGTGGAGGATTACTTCTACCAGGATAACACTCCTGCCTCTCACCCTTCCAAAGAAGAGTAGGTTGTTTGAATCATGGAGAATCCACTAGCCCATATCTCATCAGTTGTGAGAACGCATTAGAGATTCACTCACTTTCCTTCCCTTTCTGACCTTACTGGTGCAAGTCAGCAACTCCAGCTGTGTACAGGACACATGCAAGGCTCCCAGTTTGCAAAACTGCAGGGGACTGTTGACATTGTATCTTGGAGTTGGGCTGCACATAGGAAACAGCACAAATGGCACAGGCTTTCTCATCTGCTCTCTGCCAAGTAAGTATCCTAATAGGAAGTGCTGAGGTTGTCTGGCTATGCCAGTGGCAGAATGGGTAAATCTAATCAGGGATGACTTAGTAACAAGTCCATTATGGTCACATATATAAGACACGCTGTCCAAGCCTGACCTTAGCAACATAGCCTGACATTTTGAAGTCCATCTGTCTGACTCCTCAGCCTATTTCTCGGTTGATACTCCACATACCTTCTTTCTGTCTTTCTTACCTAAGATGACCTTGCTTCTAGGTCTCCTTGGTTACCAAATAGCTATTTGGAATATTTTATAATCCACTTAAATCTTAAACATAATGATTTCATAATTATGAAAATAATGGGGTTTGTATGAAATATTGCTTAAACTTAAGAACAAAATGGCAGCTGTAAAAACAGATGAAATAATTAGAGGAAGAAACTTTTTGGAAGCTTCAGGATATTTAAAAAGTAATTAATACTAGTTAGTAATAAACTTATGTTTTCAGAAATTACACTTAAAGGAGGAACATGGATTACAGAAAAAAATCTGCCACTATAGGATAAAGCACTGGTATTCCTAAACAACAGGTTCCTTTTTCATAAAAATTTGGACTTGTTGAAAGAGTACGGAGATGTCAGCCATGACTTCAAATGGTCCCTAACTTAGACAACAGCAAACTAACGAGCAAGAGTTCTCAGGGTTGAAGTAGCACTGGTTAATTTACTATGACTAACTTTTCCAGAACTGTGCTCTTCTCTTCCTAAGAAAAATACCCAAAGCCCTGCTTCTTCCATGGGCCGACTAGTCATCTCTCAGGATAGGACACATCTGTTTTCAGGTGTGGACTATAATTGCTCAACAGTGACATTAAGCTATTTAAAATACTAATAGTTCAAGTTTTGCTTTGAGATGATCTGTTTGCCAATAGAGCTAAGAGGTTTCCAACTAAAACAGATAATTAGTGGGTAATCAAGACAGCTGAAATGGAGTGTGGGCTGGACTTTGAGTGTGTCCTGTAATTGCCCATCCCGGTGCCCAAGTGGAGCACAGATAAAGTCTAAACAGCAGTTTGCTCAAATACAGAGACTAAGGGCCCTCAAAAGGCAGGTGGGCTAGTTCAGAGAAGTCAGTGTGACCCACTTAGAAAGTACTAAGCACATAATAAGTATTGACTGGCTAATTCCTCAAAATTTTAAAGGGGACCATGATGATTCTGAGATGTCAGTAGCCAGAGAGACCCAGGCTACAACTGGCTATGGTGACTAAGAGTTCTCTAAATTGTTTTTAAACAAATTATTAGCTGGATTTTCAGTTCAGCTAATCAATTATTAAATTACAGTGGGCCTGAAATACTCATCTATTGCATTATTTATATGCTGGGTTTTTATAATTTATCTACTTAGAATGTGTTTGCATATATTCAAAAAAATGCCAGTTATATAAATAATCTTCAAAATGTTTTATCTAAGAGTTTATTTACTCTATTTTGTATTGTGGCTTATATTTCCAAAGAAATTTGTTTGGCCTATATAGGAATATATGTATCATAAATTTCAAATTAAAAAAATGCTTAAGGTTGTAACGGGTCCTATCAAAACAAAATTGTGTAGAGAAGAGAAGATCAAGATGGCAGAGCAGGAAGATCCTAAGCTCACTACCTCCCACAGACACACAAAAACTACAACTACATATAGAACAACTCTCTGAAAACAACCTGCAGGCCAGTAGAACAGCCTTTCCACACCTGAAGATATAAACAAAAAGCCACATTGAGACAGGTAGGAAGGACAGAGATGTGGTCTAGTCAGGAACTACAGCCCTGGTACAGTGAAACACACGGGAGAAATGTCATGAATGTGGAGGTCCTTCCTGAAAAGCAAGGAATTCAAGCCTGACATCAGGCACCCCAGCCCTGGGTCCCTCCAAGGGAAGACGAGCCTCCATAACACCTAGCTTTGAAAATCAACAGGGCTTAACTCCAGGAGAGCTACAACTCTACTTTCAAAAGGCTCATGCACAAATTCACTCACTCTGAGACCCAACACAGAGGCAGGAGTTTGAAAAACTCCCGGGCCATGTATGAAGGAGATTTATTGACTAGTTTTAGGGAATGTGCCAAAGGAGCAGGAAGTTGTAAGAACCTTCTCTAGGGATAGGACTGCTGACAGGCCCCATTTTCCTTAATCTCCTTTTAACTAGCATCTACCTTGATGAGTGACATTTCTGATACTTCCCATCTACCTTGCTACCACCATTCACCCTACCCAGGTGGACCTGCCCTGCCCAATCCACCTACTCTGGCAGGCACTCCTCCAAAGTGACTCCCACCCTACCACACACCATGGATAGCTCAGCCAGGACCAGAGTCCCTCTCCAAAGATACTTCCACCCTGCCACACCCAGAGAACATCCTCCCCACCAAAGCAACTCCCACCCCTGGAAGGGGGCAGCCCTGCCTACCAATGCACCTGCAATAGTCAGGGCTGGGCTTTACAACCAACCACATCAAGGACCAGCCCCACCCACCAGTGCCCCCTCAGCATCAATAAATGAAACAGAACAATAAATAATAGAAAATAATAATGAGACTAAAAGTTAGTTCTTTGGAAAGATAAACAAAATTGATAAACCTTTAGCCAGACTCATCAAGAAAAAAAAAGAGAGAGAGAGGACCCAAATAAATAAAATCAGAAATGAAAGAGAAGAGGTTATAATCAACACCACAGAAATACAAAGGATTATAAGAAACTACTACAGGGGCCCTTGGGTGGCTCAGCTGGTTAAGCATTGGACTCTTGATTTAGGCTCAGGTCATGATCTCATGGTTCATGAGTTCAAGACCCACATTGGGCTCTGTGCTGACAGTGCAGAGCCTGCTTAGGATTCTCTATTTCTCTCTCTGCCTCTCTCTCAAAAATAAATACATAAAAATAAACACTTAAAAAAACAGGTATTATTCTGCCATAAAAAAGAATTAAATCTTGCCAATTGTGACAACATGAATGAATCTAGAAGGTATTATGCTAAATGAAATAAGTCAGACAGAGAAAGACAAATGCATATAATTTCACTTACATGTGGAATCTGAAAAACAAAACAAATGATCAAACAAAAAACCAGATTCTTAAATGCAGAGAACAAACTGGTGGTTGCCAGAGGGGAGGTGGCTGGGGGGATGGGAGGAATAGGTGAATGGGATTAAGAGGTACAAATTTCCAGTTATAAAATAAATAAGTCATGGTGATGAAAAGTACAGCATAGGGAATTATAGTCAATACTATTGTAATAATGTTATATGGGGACAGATGGTGACTACACTGATCGTGAGGAATAGTGAGTAATGTTCAGAACTGTTAAATCACTATGTTGTGTACATGAAACTAATATAGCACTGTATGTCAACTAAACTTCAATCATAAATTAAAAAGAAAAAAAAAGCATTAAAAGGATCACATATCACAATCAAGTGGGATTTATTCCAGGCATGCAAGGATGGTTCAATATCTGCAAATTATACCACATTAACAAAATTAAGGATAAAAATCATATAATCATCTTAATATATGCAGAAAAGCACTGGGCAAAATTTAACATCCATTTATGATGAAAACTCTCAACAAAGTGGGTACAGAGGGAACATACCTTAACATAATAAAGGCCATATATGACAAACCCACAGCTAACATCATACTCAATGGTGAAAAGCTGAAAGTTTTTCCTCTAAGATCAGAAAAAGACAAGGATGCCCACTTTTTACCACTTTTATTGAACATAACTCTGGAAGTCCTGGCCATAGCAATCAGACAAGAAAAAGAAATAAAAGTCATCCAAATTAGTAAGGAAGAAATAAAACTGTCACTATTTGAAGATAACATATGATACTAGAAAACCCTAAAGACTCCACCAAAAACCACCAGAACTAATAAATGAATTCAGTAAGGTTACAGGATACAAAATCAATATACAACAATCTGTTGCATTTCTATATATTAATAATGAACTAGCAGAAAATGAAACTTAAAAAATCTTATTTACAACTGCATCAAAAAGAACCAAATACAAAGGAATAAATTTAAGCAAGGAGATGAAAGACCTATACTCTGAAAATTATAAGACATTGATGAAAGAAATTGAAAATGACACAAATAAATGGAAAGCTATACCGTGCTCATGGGTTGGAAGAATTAACATTGTTAAAATGTCCATACTACTCAAAGCAATCTACAGTTTCAATGCGCTTCCTACCAAAATACCAATAGCATCTTTCACAGAACTAGAATAAATAATACCACAAATGATCCTGAATGGAATCACAAAGACCCTAAAGAACCAAAGCAATCTTGAGAAAGAAGAACAAAGCTGGAAGTATCACACTCCTTAATATCAAACTATACTATGAAGCTAAAGTAATAAAAATAGTATGGTACTGGCACAAAAACAGACACATATTTCATGTGAGAAATAAACTCACATGTATATGATCAACTAATTTACAACAAAAAAGGCAAGAATAGGCAATGGAGAAAAAACAGTCTCTTCAACAAATGGTGTTGGAAAAACTAGACAGCTATATGCAAAAGAGTAAAACTGGACCACTTCCTTCCACCATATACAAAATAAACTCAAAATGGACTAAAGACCTAAATCTAAGACCTGAAACCATAAAACTCCTAAAAGAAAATATAGGTAGTAAACTCTTGGACATTGGTCTTAGCAATATTTTTTTGGATCTGTCTCCTCAGGCAAAGGGCAACAAGCAAAAATAAACATGTAGAACTATACCAAACTAAAAAGCTTTTGCACAATGAAGGAAAGTATCAACAAAACTAAAAGGCAACCCACTGAATGGGAGAAGATATTTGTAATGATATATTCAATAAGGAGTTAATATCCAAACTATGCAAAGCACTCCTGCAACTCAACACCAAACAAAACAAAAAACAAAAACAAAACAAAACCCACAAACAGTCTAATTAAAAAATGGACAGAGAGGGGTGCCTGAGTGGCTCAGTCAGTTAAGCATTTGACTCTTGATTTTGACTCAGGTCACGATCTCACGGTTCGTGGGTTTAAGCCCTGTGTCAGGGCTCTGTGCTGACAATGCAGAGCCTCCTTGAGATTCTCTCCCTCCCTCTCTTTTTGCCCCTACCCCACTCATGTGCACTCTCTCTCTCTCTCTCTCTCAAAAGAAATAAATAAACATTTTTTTAAATGGGCAGAAAGTAAACATTTTTCCAAAGAAGACATGCAGATGGTCAACAGACACATGAAAAGATGTTCAACATCACTAATCATCAGGGAAATGCAAATCAAAACCACAGTGAGGTATCACCTCACACCCATCAGAATGGCTAGTATCTAAAAAACAAGAAATAACAAGTGTTGGTGAGGATGCGGAGAAAAGGGAATCCTCATGCACTATTGGTGGGAATGTAAACCGGTTCAGCCACTGTAGAAAACAGTATGAAAGTTCTTCAAAAAATTAAAAATAGAACTACCCTATGATCCAGTAATTACACTTCTGGGTATTTATCTGAAGAAAATTAAAACGCTAATTCAAAAAGATATATGTACCCCTATGTTTATTGCAGCATTATATACATTTACATTTATTATAGCATAGGTAATATAGTCAATAATATTACAATTACTTTGTATGATGACAGATGGTAACTAGACTTATCATGGTGATATTTCATAATGTATATAAATGTTAAATCACTATGTTGTACATCTGAAACTAATAGAATATTGTATGTCAACTATACTTCAATTACAAAATATTTGTGTATAATAACGTTACTCAAGGTCATTGTTCCTGATCATGTGCACAGCCCGCCCTCTAGTGTTTCTTTCTAAAACCTACCAAATTTTAAACCATACTCTTAATCTCAAAATATTAGGCTAATAGGATTAAGAACTGTGTCATCAAATTAAAAGAACCAGGCTAAATCCCTGACAGAGGTGAAAATTAAATCAGAGAAAACTGAAGGCCCTTTAAGAAGCGGGTGGTAACCTCACTGGAGAAAAACTGCAAAGTTAGTGGTAAATATATATTAAAAAGTTTCATTTGGTAAAATAAGGTCTTAATAGAAAGAAGAGTTAGTTCAAATGATAGGTGTAGATATGTAAAATGGGATAGTTTTGTAACTACTAGTACCAATGTTATTTTATTAAAAAGACAATCCAGATGTTGATTAAATAATGAAATTATTTCTTCCCAAAATAACAAATATACATAAAGCAGGTAAATATCTCTTTGGGAAGAGTTAAAATAATCTAACTTATTTGTATCTGGAATGTTTATAACAAAAGTATATCAAATTAAATTTAGAAGAACATTCATTATCTGAAAAGAAAAAAAATAATTGTACATTATTCATGTATCTTGATGGGTTTCATAAGACATATAAGAAAAATCTGTGAGGTTATTTTTGCTTTCGTGAAAGAATAAGTCATAAACTGCCCACGGTAAAAACTTACTTGAGCACTCAGAATTTTGGAAGAAAAAAATATCCTTCTGACATATTTTAACTAATTCTGTATTTCAGGCTGTTTCTGTTGACAAGAACATACAATGAAGTATGGATTCTATGGGGCTGTGATCCACACTATTCGATGTCTTGAAGTTCAAATACTTCAAATGATGACCTTATTTAACTGTCATAAAGAATGTAAACAAAATAGGGACTTGGGTTGTCTTTTTTTTTTTTTTTTTAATTTATATTCCAGGTCTCCTTATGTCTCAGGCATATTAGCATAACTTGTCTAAAATCATAAAGAAAAATTGACAGAAAACTGCTTGAGATCGCCATGTGTTTTCAATTGATGCTGGCAAAAACTAACCTAATGGAAGGCATTTGGTACAGGTTTATTTTTCCTTTGCAGTAACAGCAGGAACATGAAGCCATCACTCTTGGTGTTTATTGTGTATCTGCTATGGTTGGAAGGACGTCACTGCGCACCTACTTGGAAGGACAAAGCCGGTATCCATGGAAACCTGAAGGGTATGTTTGGTTTCTTTATCTGCTCTGTGTCCTGTTTGCATGTTTGCATGTGTTGCTGGCATATACAAGTGATTTACGGTTGAGAGATAACCGTATTCATTATGGCCCTCCAGTTTCACGGTAGGACGCTCTCTCAGCACTTAAACCAAGTAGACATGATGCCAAACATCTGGAATAAAAGTAGAGAATTCCAGCCGAGTATCTGAGAACGTTCACATATCCAGATGTTTGCTATCACACAGATAAAACTTGCCAACTTTCGGGCTGCATTTCTTGGTATCATCCAGATGTTTGGTGTCCTCTCGGCACGGTTTTAACGAACAGTGAAATTCTTTTCTAGCATTTGAAAAATTTAAACAATTAAAGTTATCTGTGCAGTATTCCTGAAATAGTGAAAGAATGGGTTATAGTGACATTGAATCTGGTTAGTCTATGTTCATGAACTTGTGACCTTTGCTTGACGATATATGCTTTGGGTACTGAATACTTAGAAAAATAAATTAGTTAAAATGCTGCTTTAGGAAGGTCTATGATTAAACTCAGAAACAAAAATAAGTTCCTTTGGAAGCCACACTGACTACTGCAAAGAGAGAATGACAATGAATTTTATACCCACCAAAAGCTTATTAAAGATGTAGAAAAGAGGTGTCTGGGTGGCTCAGTCGATTGAGTGTCAGACTCTTGATTTCATCTCAGGTCATGACACCAGGGTTGTGGGATTGAACCTTGCATCGGGCTCCATGCTGAGTACGGAGCCTGTTTAGAATTCTCTCTCTCTCTCTCTCTCTCTCTCTGTGCCTGGGCACCTGGCTGGTTCAGTCAGTTAAGTGTCTTGATTTTGGCTTAGGTCATGATCTCATGAGTTCGTGAGATTGAGGCCTGCATCGGGCTCTATGCTGACAGCACAGAGCCTGCTTGAGATCCTCTCTCTGCCCTTTCCCTACTTGTGCTCTTTCTCTCTCAAATTAAACAAATAAACTAAAAAAAAAAAAAAAAAGGTATTCTCTCTGTCTCTCCCTGTCTCCCTCTGCTCCTCTCTCCCTCTCTCTAAAATAAAAAAGTAAATACAATTTTTAAAAGGGTATGTAAGAGATGTCCAGCAGGTTATTAAAGAATCTTGTATTATATGAGATACTTTCTAGTTTTAATGCCTCCTGGGAAGGTAATTGAAGCTGAAAGAAAGGGCAATTGTTCGCTGTGTTTGAGGTTCCCATTTGGCATTTAATATAAATTGTCTGTGAAGAAAATCTGAATTTTTTTCTAATATAAACACACTTGAGTTTTAAGTGAACGACAAAAAAAAAATGGATAACTGGAAACAGGCCCTGAGTGAAAGGACAAGAATGAGGTTAAATGAACTCTGACTTGTCTAGGAGCTCAGACACAAGGAATAGAAGGTATCATCTACATGGCAGCTGTGTCCGTGGGGCAGCTAACAGCCAATCCATTGTGATCTGCTTCCAGAATTTGATGCTGCAAAAGAACAGCTAAGTCTCTATTTAAGGGACATAATGAAAACTGGTGAACTTATTGTATTCTGATACACTGCAATTTGATCAGCTCTCAAAAGGAAAAAACTGCAATGCTTCTTTTAGGTTTTCCTGAGGCTGGAGACATAGATGGAGATGAAGAAGTGAAGAAGGCTTTGATTGGCATGAAGCAGATGAAAATCATGATGGAAAGAAGAGAGGAGGAACATACCAATCTAATGAAAACCCTGAAGAAATGCAAAGAAGAAAAGCAGGTACAGTAATTGGGAATAACACCTGTTCTTAAATATAGCTAGACCATAAATACTGCATCTGTTAGTGCAGTTGATGACTTACTTATTTTCCCTAACAGTAGATTTTCTGGAGAGCAGCTCTTAGTGGATGAAAACTTCAAAGGCAGAGTGGGCCTGTGCAGGACTCCAAATCCAGGAATTTGAGGGATTCATCTCTGTTGGGGAAGTGTTACTTTCTTAAAAATACTTTATCTTTAGTCCATTCTGACTTCGGATATGGAGTCAAAAGTGTTCATGGAGTTTTTGGCTAGATCTGTGGTCTCCAAAGGTTTTTGAGCCCCCATCCCTATTACTAATATTATTCTTAGTGTTCACTCCTAAATGTATGCATATTAGTTTATTTGTAAATTAGAAACACGAATTGCTACCATTAATATATCAAGGCACAAAATAGATGTAGGATGAGGTTCATCACTAGCTAGGGTGGATGTTAAATCCATATTTCAAATAATCTGGAAAATATTTTGAAACTTTTTAGCTGATGGCCAGGTCTGATTAGATCATAGTTTTACTTTGTCATGTGACCAACAAAGAGCTTATAATGAAGACGTTTCAGCTCTGCCGTTTGCGTCTTGTCTACCTGAGCTTAAATTATTCATATTTTTTAATCTCATGGGTATTGTTTGGTTTTTATCAAGAATCTTTTGAAGACTCTTGCCCATTTGGTGAGGGCTAGCTTAGTTAAAACTAAATAATAAAACCATCATTCACTTGAGCCCTCTAAATGGCAATTCATTGCAATCGGCTCCAAGGGAACAAAGAGAGAGGGAACCAGTGTGGATGCTCCTGGAATGTGGAGGACCCACTTCCCCATGGTCCTCTCGAGCAGTTGGTGACATGCAGTGGTCTGACATAAGCACCACAAGAGAGCACCAATGTATATAAAATAGTACATCAGCCTAATAAGTTTCTTTATTCAAATGCCTTTGCTTAATAGTTACAGTTCAAACTATATATCTTACCAATGGGAAATACACATTACAGTTGACCTTTGAACAATGTGGGAGTAAGGGGTGCTGACCTCCAGTCAAAAATCTGCATGTAACTGTTGACTCCCCCAAAACAATTTCTAATAGCCTACTGTTGACCAGAAGCCTTACCAATTGTATAAACAGTCGATTAACTCATATTTTGTGTGTCGTATGCATTGTGTACTGTACTCCTACAATAAAGCTAGAGAAAAGAAAATATTAAGAATATCATAAGGAAAAGACAATACATTTATAGTACCGTCCTGTATTTATTGAAAAAAATCCACCTATAAGTGGACCCATGCAATTCAAACCCATGTTTTTAAAGGTCAATCTTCCAAATATCCAGAGAAGATGTTAAAAATTGTTCATATGTTACAGAATTAAGCTTAATATGTTTCTAAGTTATGAACATTGCATGGCTCACAGTTTAATAACATTAACAATGAACATAACATTCAAAACAATTCAATTATTTTTTAAAATTATTTTCAACATTACCCTTAAATCAAAGAGGAAATCAAAACTGTAACAAAATAATTTGGAAAGTATTCTAAATTTTAACATTGAGAGTAAATTATTTTAAAATTTTATTTTTAAAAATTTATAAATGTGGTAAAATACACATAACATAAAATTTACCATCTTAATTATTTTTATGTGTATGGTAAATAGTGCTGAATACCTTCACAATTCTGTGCAATCAAGCTCCAGAATTCTTTCCATCTTGCAGAATTGAAACTCTGTACCCATTAAACAACTCCCTACTTCTCCTACCCCGCCACCTACTTCTCCTTCCCCGCCATCAAATTTTTTAATTATTATTTTTTTAAATGTTTATTTACTATTGATAGAAACAGTGAGAGCTGGGCACAGGGCGAGGAGGTTGCAGAGAGAGAGGGAGACACAAAATCCGAGGCAGGCTCCAGGCTCTGAGCTATCAGCACAGAACCCAACATGGGGCTCAAACCCACAAACCATGAGATCATGACCTGAGCCAAAGTCGGACACTCAACCGACTGAGCCACCCAGGCGCCCCCTTTTTTAAAAATGTTTATGTATTTTTGATAGAGATAGGGGATCAGTTTTTAAATTAAAACTTAAAAATAAAAGTTTTAATATTTCCTCCCTACACCTATACCTATAAACATGTAAAGTTGGAGGCCACCAACTGCAGATAGCTGCTGGAATTCTTTATTTCTGAGTACAGTGGCCTCTGGGTGTCCATTGAGCCACTGGAGCAGGTCTGTGTGACAGGCTGACCCCAAAGTTATCTGTGAACCTGTCACCAGATTGGTTGATGTTACGGCCACACCTATACCCCTTGTGGCACAGGGTCCCTAGCAAGGAAAGGAGATCACTTGACTAGCAGCTGCAAACCCTCCTCCCTTTGGACAGCAAGCAAAAGATTTGAGGAAGTCAAAAATAGCTCCTTATAAGGATAATGTGAAAGCCTGTGGAGCTGGATTCTTCTGTGATGGGCTTGTGAGCTGGCCCCTGGGAATAATGACACTAGATATCATTTGCAGGCCCTTTATAAAACACATTATCATGTGTAGTAATCCTTCCAACATCTGCATAAACTATTACTTTCCCTTTACAGCTAAGGAAACTGAGGCTCATGATGTCCATGAGGGTGTTAACCCAGCGCAGTTATGAATGACCCCAGAGAAAATCAGCTGTCGGCACTGTGCGTCTGGGACCCAATGACTTTCTGTTTTTGTCCCTTTCTCTGGCCTCCCCACAAGTCAAGGGTGTAATACTAAGAAAAGAATGCTTCAGTTAGGGGTGGGTCAAGTAAACAGATGTCAGTTTCAGTTTGCCCTCAGGAATCCCAAGAACTAACAGGATTTTTTTCTTAAAAACCTTCTTACTATATAAACATTCATTAAATTATACTCTTAAGGTTTGAAGCCTCAAAAACTTAATTTAAAAAAAGAAAAACCAGTTTAACTCTGAGTCCCCCTCCCTAAAATTACTTTATTTTTTTTTATTTTTAAAGAAAAAATTTTTGTAACGTGTATTCATTTTTGAGAGAGACAGAGTGTGAGTGGGGGAGGGGCAGAGAGAGAGGGAGACACAGAATCCGAAGCAGGATCCAGGCTCTGAGCTGTCAACACAGAGCCTGATGCGGGGCTCAAACTTATGAACCATAGGATCATGACCTGAGATGAAGTCAGACGCCCAACTGACTGAGCCACGCAGGTACCCCCCTAAATTTAAACTGGGGATAAAGGATACTTTAGGCAAATGATGACTTAGCAAATATGGGGTTGGTGCCCCCAGTCTACCCATCCTCAGGTGACCTAGGGTCATCACAAACCCCTTCACAGCCCCTCCTTATTAATATTGAATATTATCATACCAATATAATATTAATTATATATATTATATACTTATATATTATATTTATATAATATTTATTATATAATATATATTATATATAAATATATTTATTTATAAATATATTTATTTATAAATATATTTATTTATAAATATATTATATATAAATACATATAAATATATATAAATATTATATAAATATAATATATAAGTATATAATATATATAATTAATATTATAGTAATATAATATTAATATTCAGAGATTATCAATATATTATTTAATATAATATTAATATATTAATACAAATATTAAGGATTAACAATTAATTATTAATGGTTAATAATTAATATTATATTACTATATTAATATAATATTAATATTCAGAGAGCATCTGAAATTAACTGAAAGTGAGAAACTCCAGGGTGGCTTAAAGTGATTTGACCCCACACCAAGTTTATATAGGACTTTGAAAATCTGTAAACTACAGGAATAGTCAGCAGGTAGGACATTTTAGGGGGAAACAGAAGGAATGGGCAGGGCATTTCTCCCCAGAGATCTTCCTCCATGGCAACATTACACTACCAAAACTTGGGACATGTGATTTGGTAATTGGTTTTTGTTGTGCTCTCGGAAGGAAGTGGAAGGAAATCGAGGCACACTATGTGCCTTGCTTGTTTATCTCAATACAAAACCTTAAGAGGTAAATCCTATTGCTATTCTTATTTGCTAAGGAAGATACTAAAGCTCAGAGATGTTAAGCCATTTGCACAAAGGTACACAGTGAGTGTAGTTTGGAATTGGAAATATTGGGATTTCGGTTTATGGTGACAATGAACAAGACATTTAAAATTGGTACTGACTGGAACGCCTGGGTGGCTCAGTTGGTTGAGTGTCCAACTTCTGTCTAGGTCACGATCTCACACTGTGAGTTCGAGCCCTGGGTCAGGCTCTGTGCTGACAGCTCTCAGCCTGGAGTCTGCTTCGGATTCTGTGTCTGCCTCTCTCTCTGCTCCTCCCCTGCTAATGCTCTGTCGTGCTCTCTCTCTCTCAAAATAAACATTTAAAAAATAAAAATAAAATAAAATAAAATAAAATAAAATAAAATAAAATAAAATAAAATAAAAATGGTACTGACTGAGGAAATGTGGGCAGTATTGTTTCCAGCCATGGTGGGGTAACTTTCTTGAGAAGATGTAGGAACCCAAATTGATCTACAATGCCCAAGGAGATAAGGAAATCCTCAAAAGATTCTCAGTGCCTAACTAGTTCTTTGGGCTTAACATGACAGGGAAAGGTGATTTCTTTTTCTTTTCCATTAGGTAAAAGTCAATACTAAATTGGTTTTAAGTACAGAAACTTTGCCTCCACTGTGTGGTTTTCACTTAAGGGAGTCACTGTTAGCTCTGAGACTGTTTTATGGAGGAGTCCATTATATCCAGTCACTCCCCTGAACTAGGTCTCAGGCTTGGAGGGAGCTTGTCTTTAGAAGTCCACACTAGCAAGGAGACCAGGGGTCTAGGCAGGGGTGCTGGCCTTGGGGGAGGTCCTGGGGGCAGGGCTGAGATTCTCAGGGACAGGCTCCTTACCACCTGGCGTGGGACCTGACCACATACAGCAAGGCACCACGAGGGGGAGCACTCGGAATATAGACAAGAAGAAAGACAACCTCAGAACACTGGCATGTCTGCAATTAGAGTGTAACTGGCTGGGCAGATCCGATTTGATATACAAGAATTGCCCTTTCTTGCAATGTTTAAGAACATACAAAAATTAAAGGCAACATAAATGACGGAAATAAATTTGTCAGCTTTATAAACCTTAAAGCCCACTTTCCACATCTTCCAAGAACTACATGTGAAGACAGACAAGTAAACAGGTAAATTATAGTCATCCCCCAGAGTAGAGACCACATCCTAATTCACCCGCATCTAGTGTAATGTCTGTCCCATCACAAGTACCCAATAAATAGCTGTTGAAAGAAGGAATAAATGAATGAACAGATGGATGAGACTTTCAGTCTTCAGTAAGGATCAACCAGTGTCTTTTCGTTAAACAAACAGAAAGCATTCAGGTAGACCTGTTAACAGCTAGGGGCACAAAGAAAGAGTAAAGAAGTACATCAGAATACGCATATTTTAAAAATCAGCTAAGGTACACATAGAGTTATGAAATGGAAATAGGACATTTGTTTCTTTTTTTAATTTTTAATTTTTTTTAATTTACAGCCAAATTAGTTAGCATATAGTGCAACAATGATTTCAGGAGTAGATTCCTTAGTGCCCCTTACCCATTTAGCCGATCCCGCCTCCCACAACCCCTCCAGCAACCCTCAGTTTGTTCTCCATATTTATGGGTCTCTTTTGTTGTGTCCCCCTCCCTGTTTTTATATTATTTTTGCTTCCCTTCCTTATGTTCATCTGTTTTGTCTCTTGAAGTCCTCATATGAGTGAAGTCATATGATATTTGTCTTTCTCTGACTAATTCCACTTAACATAATACCCTCTAGTTCCATCCACGTAGTTGCAAATGGCAATATTTCATTCTTTTTGATTGCCAAGTAATACTCCATTGTATATATATATACTACATCTTCTTTATCCATTCATAGGATATTTGTTTCTACTTTTTAATTAGGAAGCCCTGAAACTCATGAATGAAGTTCAGGAACATCTGGAAGAAGAACAAAGTCTATGCCAGGTGTCTTTGACAGATTCCTGGGACGAATGCAAGTCTTGCCTGGAGAGTAACTGCATGAGATTTTACACAACCTGCCAATCTAGCTGGTCCTCTATGAAAAATACGGTAAGGGAAAAATAGAGCTCAAGGTTTCAGAATACTTGAGGTACATACTCCAGCTTAATTTTTAAAAATTAATTTATTTTACTATTTAGAATAGAAATGCCTGACCTGATATTGGCCTTTTGTGACCTAGAATCTAACATTCATGCTATGTACAAATCACCTGTGTATATTCAAATTACAAGATAAAACAGTCATTCAGTGTTCATCTCTCCCTTTAAAGACACGGTGTATATCCCTCTTGGAAATATCCTGAATCTTTCTGTCTTGTATTTGTCCTTTGTGAATACGTTCCCACTAGATTGTAAGCTCTTTGAGGGCAGGGACCACATGTTAGCTGTCTTCATTTAAGCATTAGGTATCTAATAAATGTTTGCTGAATTTCATTCTAAATAATAGTATTATAGTCTCTGATTTCAACCTGCTTTAATATTTTCCCTGGAGGCCAAACATTTGAAGACATCCTCTGCCTCCTGAATCTCTCCTTCAATAGGCTTGCCCTCTTACAGCAACACACACATATGCACACATTCATGCCCTCTTTAACCATATCTATGCATTCCCTATAGGACTGGCATGTTTGTTTGTTTTGTCCCCTTTGGCTATCTGTCTGGGCAGAGGGAATCACAGAGGGTGGTGACCTGAATAGGATAAGCTCTACCCCATAAAAGTCTCCTATTCTATTGGCCTGAATTTCTCTTCCCATTTGAGACGTGAGCTGAATATGAAATGCAATGAAATTTCCCTCTCTATATTACAGCATGCACTACTTACAGTAGGCTCCTGGCTTGGCAATGCCATACCCAGTTATAGAGGGAGCAACCCCTAGGACAATTCATTTGCCAAGTTAATTTGCCTCCACTGTTAATTGCATCTGCTCTATTTTTATAGCCATTGTCACTCTCCAATATACCGGAAAACAGTGGAATGAGCACTGGCTGGAAGTCAGAGATTTGGGAACCATTCCTGTCTGTGCCAGTTGTGTGACTTTATGAAAATTTCTTGGGGCTTTGAAGTTTGTTTTTGTGGATGGATTCAGGCAAATACAAGCTGGCAGAGAGAGGGACAGACAATCCACCCAGATTACTTTTTTTTTTTTCAAGTTTATTCATTTTGAGAGAGAAAGAGAAAGAGAGACAGAATCCCAAGGAGGTTCCATGTGGTCAGCATGGAACCTGACACGGGACTTGATTCACAAGCTATGAGATCATGATCTGAGCCAAAATCAAGAATTGGACACTTAACTGATTGAGCCACCCAGGGGTCCCAACTCCCACCCCGGCCCCCACCCAGATTACTTTTTGAGAAAGGCAAGAATAATATAAGAATTTCTGGGGATTTCTTTGAACAGCATTGGGATACTACATCTGTGATGTCTGATAGTTGGTATGCTCCATAGCTTTCAACATGGCCACAGTGCTACCATATAAGGACAATTGTGTTCTAGCACAAACCTGGAAGTCATATGGATGTAGGGCATGGTGTGACTCCTGGAAAATATTCTCCCACTGAGTGTAAAATTCTACAATTAGAGATTCATTTCTTTGACTCTAGCCAAAGAGGGCTTTGATCACTACTAATATGTAACCATCCCTAAGTAGCCTATTTAACTCTATCAGGCATCTATAATTCAGTATGAATGTGTTTATCTTTTCCTTTCCATGGACTAATTTATGAGACAAGAAAGAGAAGACCATAAAGTCACTAACAACATTACGCTAAAGGAAACAAACCAAAAAAAAAAGCCCCCAAAACAAAAAAACCCCAAAAACAAAAAACCCTAAGACAGAGATGAAAGGCAAGAGCTTTTTTCACAGTTTTGGGGCAACCTACACAGTACCCTTTAAACCCTGACATGCCAGCCTCTGCCGCTACATCAGGCTGTGGCTTGCCAACAATATTAAAAACTTGGCCTTTGGTAGGCAAACATAAACAAGGAAGAATTTCAGATCCTATTTCCACAAACAAAGTCAAAGTTATAAGAGTGTTAATAAATTATCTTAAAAAATGAGTCACCTTTTCCTACCTTGCCCAGAATTATTTTTGATTTGGAATGACCACTGCAAGTTGACTTTAAAATTTACACTAAGAAATGGTCCATGTCAATTGTCCTTCCATTTAAAAAAAAATAATAAAGTTGATTTTTAAAAAAGAAACAGTCTAGAAAGAAAATTAATCTCTTATTCCATTTCTATCCTCCACCTCACCCCACAGGTCGAACAGTTTTTCAGGAAGATGTATCAATACTTGTTTCCTTTCCATGAAGATAATCAAAAAGATCTCCCTGTCAGTGAAAAATTCATTGAGGAGGACGCACAAGTGGCCCAAATAGAGAATGTATTCAGCCAGCTGACCGTGGATGTGAGATTTCTCTTTAACAGGAGTCTTAACGTCTTCAAACAGATGCAGCAAGAATTTGACCAGGCTTTTCAATCATATTTCATGTCAGATACAAACTCCACGCAGCCTAGCTTTCTTCCGGTTTTATCCAAAGAACCAGAGAAAAAAATGGATCCTGTGCAAAGTTGGGACATTCCCAGCTTCTTCCAGCTGTTTTGTAATTTCAGTCTCTCTGTTTATCACAGTATCAGCACGGCAGTCACCGAGACGCTGAATGCAATAGCAGATTTACCAAAGCAAGACAAAGGCAAGTATTAAAAGATGATTTTTACTTAGATGTCAATACTAAGGTCAAGCTTTGTTTATCTTTGGAAATGGTAGACATTTCTAAGTCATTGTACAATGTTTCTTAGAGTGACAATTTATGGATAATTGACGTTTCAGAGCCTCTTAGAGAAAGCTTCGAAGTCTGCCAAACACCATCCCTCTTCCGTCATTGTCAATAGCCCTGTGGGGCTGTTCTGTCTTTCTAAAGCATGTTTTCAAAGCTGATAAGGAAAATGCTAGCAGGGTGAGAAAGTTGAACAAAATGGTTGCCCCCTTTATCAAAACTTGTGTATATATGCTCTGCTCTATTCTGCCTGAACATCACGGGGCTTCTTTAAAATCAGTCTAGACTCCTCAACTCACAGTTTGGGAAGAAGCCTAGTGTCACATATAACCAGTGCCCTCCATAGTGCCCTCCATAGCCTCCTCTGCATCACTGCCGTAATCCTTTAAATCATAACATTTATGCACAAAGCCATAGAAGATGCTTATAGAGAAACCCAAAGCTACATAATCAGAATTTCTGTAAAGGATAAGAATTGCCTTCTACCAATACCAAACATGCCCCAAGATAGACCATGTTGGAAACAAAATGCTGCAGTGTGTCTTCAGACAGAAGGAGGTACCTTCCTCGGGTTTCTGTGGAGTGGCTGGGACACAGCATCTTAGAAATGAGAGCTGCTGGGTGGGCCAAGGTAGGGTTTACATTCCCTTAGATTTATGTCTTATGGACCACAGAGCCACATGAAAGAATGCACCCCTCTGGCATGAAAAATAAAGCGAGCTCCTTCTAGAGGCTCCTTCTGCCATTTGTGACAACATGGATGAACCTGGAGGACATTATGCTAAGTGAAACAAGCCACACACAGAAGGACAAATAGTACATGATACTGCTTAGATGAGGAATCTAAAACAGTCAAAGTCATGGAAGCAAAGAGTAGAATGATGTTCCTGGAAGCTGAGTGGAGGGGGACATGGGGAGATGTTGGTCAGAGAGCAAAAAACTTCCGTTACATAAGATGAGTGAGTCCTAAACATACAAGTCCAACTGTGCAGAATAGTGCCTATTGTTAAACACACTGCACTGTATACTTGAAAATTGGCTAAGAGAGTAGATCTTATGTTAAGCATCGTTAATAATAATAATGACAATAATAATAAATAAATAAGAGGGCAGGAGGACATTTTTGGAAGTGATGGATAGGTTTATGGCATAGATTGTGGTGCCAGTTTCATGGGTTTATACTTCTCTCCAGACTCTTCAAGTTGTATGTGTTAATCACGCAGAGCTTTTTGTATGTAGAAAGAAATGGGCTCCTTCTAGCTATTTTCCAGTTATATCAGCTGTAGCTGGCAACATCTGAATCAAATTCTCAAAATTGCCATGACACGGCATCACTGGTCTCTATACAGAAGAGTATAGAGCTACCTCACAGTACCAGAAACCAAAGCCAAAAAACAATACATGACATCCTTCCCGTCCCATTGTTCCATGAGTAGAGAACAGCCATCATTACTGGAATCATTGCTGGGTTCTATTTCAGGGTCTGGAGGACTTTTCTTGTAAGTCAGGTGTTTTCTCTGGTATTCTATTCTGAGGTCCCAAATTCACTAATATTCAGGAAAAGCATCAAGGCAGTAGACTAAATATATCAATGCTAGAGTGATATTAAGTAATTTTTGCCTGAACTTTTAAATAGATATCATTGTTTGTGTTCATTAGAACAAAATAGTGCCCCTCCCCCATCTTTCACATTGTGTGCACCCTTATATGTGGATGCACATCCTTATACATGTGCAGAGGAGTATATAGTGATTCATCTGCACTGAAATCTAAATAACTTTCCAATCACTACAACCCCCTCCCACCCCACCAAGTAAGAATGTAGGTTTCCACCAGTTCTGCCCCAGCTTCCACTCCATTCACACACACTCTGCTCAGCTGGCCCTCTGCACAACCCCCACCTTGGTGATAACCGGCATATCCAGAGCCTCCTGTAATGCAAACGTAACGTAAATGCAAGTATGAAAAACAAAAACAAAAGGGCCTGTGATACACCTTTCAACTCTTCTTTCTCTGCTATCCCTACCCTACCTGACAGCACAGAGCTAGCTCAGCAGAAGAGACATTCTCTTCTCGGATAAGCACATGCAGACTATCTATCAAAAATAGTCAGGGAGGGGCCATAGGGTACTTGCAAGCAATTTCCATCACTTTTCTGGACAGGTGGTAGGTGAGGAATAAACCTAATGTGCCTGCACAGTCTGCCTAATGAGAAGACATTTTGAGCTTTGTCCCTGTGTAGACAGAATAATAGCTGCCCAAAGATATCTACACCCTAATCTGCAGGAGCTGTGAATATGTTGTGTTACGTGGCAAGGGGAAAGTAAGGTTGTAGATGGAATTGAGGTGCTGGTCAGCTGATCTTAAAACGGGGAGATTATCCTGAATTATCCATGTGGCTACGAGGGTTCTTCAAAGTGGGTAAGAGGGGCACCTGGGTGGCTCAGTCAGCTAAGCGTCTCTTAATTTCAGCTCAGGTCATGAACTCATGGTTCATGAGAGCCAGCCCCACGTCAGGCTCCACGCTGAGCATAGAGCCTGTTTGGGATGGTCTCTCTCCCCCTCTGTCTGCCCCTCCCTGCTCACATGCAAGTTTTTTTTCTCTCTCAAAAAAACTAATAAACATTTTTTAAAAAGCGGAAGAGGGAAGCAGAACAAAACCCATAGAGATGGTAATATGAGAAGGCCCCTACTTTGCTGCCTTTGCAGGTAGAGGAAGAGGGCCATGAAGTAAGGACTATAGTTGGCCTCTAGAAATTGGAAAGGCAAGGAAATAGATTCTCCCCTAGAGCCTCCAGAAAAAAAAATCCCCTGCCAACACCTTGATTTTAGGCCAGTGAGACCCATTTCAAACTTCTGACCCACAGAACCAGAACATTTGTATTATTTCAAGCCACTACATTTGTGGTATTCTGTTACAACAGCAACAGGAAATGAATACAAGCCTCTTGTCAATTACGATGGCCAACATTGCCTGAGTGAGCACTGTGTATCTGGCAACCTTCATGGATGGGTTTTATTTGTCATGATTGTCCTAAGTGCTAAAATTAGAAAAGTAGCTAAAATTGAATAATGAATACCATTAAAAGGAAAGAGGCAGCAATAAAAATTCTGAAATATTTTGGTTATTAGTATTTTTTTCTTTGATTGAGCGTGATTTCATTTTTGTCTCCATATGGGAGAATTTCTTTCCTACCTCAATCTTTCTAGACCTAAGTTCCTACTGAAAGAGAATAAAATAGCTCTTGCAGTTGTCCTCACTTGCCTCATGAATCCCTGGCAAGGATAGATGGCGTTGAATGAAACTGTGTGGTGCAGTAGCCTGATGCAATGCTGGTTGCTGGGAGATATGAGCTCTAATCCCACATTGGAGAGTGTTGCTGCCTTTAATTTTCCCTCTGACTGGGGTGGGGAGACAGGCAAGTGGGGAGAGGAGATGGTTGCTATGAGTGACAGCACTGGAAGTAGCTGCCTAGAAGGGTCTAGAGCTCAGTGATGGGTTACTGTCATGCCATGGCACAGAATGAGGAACTGGTATCACATGGGCCTGGAATTTGCCATCCCCGATCTACACACCAGGTGTTCAACTAGATGCTGGGAATAAGACCATGATTATGACACAGCTCCCTGACTTTTAGGAGCTCAGTCCAGAGAAAGGAAAACAGATCAGTGGACAGCTACAAGACCATTGTAACTGAAATGACAGAAAAAGGTATGGAAGAATGACATGATTCAAATGATAAGACCAAATTCCTTCCCTCAACGGGCTCAGGGTCTAACAGAGAAGGTAAAAAAGCAAACAGTACATGAAGCAGAGACAAGCTCTACAGTAGAACTCCTCAGTGACTACAGGGGACCGTTCAGGAAGGCAGCTGAGAAGAAATGACTTCCTATTCAACAAAAGGAGATGGTTGCCTTATACACCACATGATGTAACCAATGCCTCAGAGGTTTTTAAGCAACAGATTTCACAATTTATCTCAAAATGAAATGTTTTGTTTTAAAATGTTGATGATTCAATATAGGAGAAAATCATTGGGTTGTAAATTAGTAATAAATGTTTCCTAATGTGAAACACTCAGTTGAGAACTGTCAATTTTCTGTTGGATTTACTTCTTTTTCACGTCATCATTTTCATATGGATTATTAGTTCTTCCAGAAAAAAAAAGGGTTTCTCAAAAGTTGACCTGCTTTAGATGTTTTCCTAAATTCTTGATCCATTGTTTATAACACCATATATATGAAATGCAAAAGGAATAGTAATAAAGTAAATGCCTACCACCCAGTTTTAGAAATAGATATTCCCAGTGCCTTTGAAACTCCAATGTATTTCCCAATTTTGGCTTTAAAAGATTAAAATAATTATTAGAAAATTTTTTAAAATGTATAATATTTATTTATTTCTGAGACAGAGAAAGACATACAGACAGATGGACAGACAGAGTGTGAGTTGGGGAGGGGCAGAGAGCAAGGAGACACAGAATCCGAAGTAGGCTCCAGGCTCTGAGCTGTTGACAGAGTCTGACGCAGGGCTCGAATTCACAAACCGTGAGATCATGACCTGAGTCAAAGTTGGACACTTAACTGACCAAGTCACCTAGGAGCCCCTAGAAAAATTTTTAAATAGAAAGAAATCCAAAGAGAAAAGCAGCTTACAACTCCCTATTTAGTCAATCCATCGACATCAGAAATAAAAATAATAAAAGTAAGACACACTAAATTTAAAATAATTCAAATGTAGGGGTGCCTGGGTGTCTCAGTCAGTTAAGTGTCTGACTCTTGATTTTGGCTCAGGTCATGATCTCACAGGTTCATGAAATGGAGCCCCACATCAGGCTCTGTGCTGACAGCGCAAAGCCTGCTTAGGATTCTGTCTCTCCCTTTCTCTCTCTGCCCTTCCCCTGCTTACACTCTCTCTTTCTCTAAAAAATAAATCAACATTTTTTTAAAAATTAAAAAATAATTCAAATATATAAAAGAACAAAACAAATGAAAGCTGCCCTCTCACATCCCATCAAGTATGTCTTCCCAAAGATTCCTCATAATTCCCTCCAGAAAATAAAGCCATATGCATTAACCTTTCTGAAGGAGGAGTGTACAAATAATAATGAATAATAATAATAGTAATGTGATTGTTGGATTAAAGAATATGTGCAATTTTTAATAGATGTCAAATTGTCCTAGCAAATGGTTACAACAATGGACCTTCCTATGATTGAATATGGAAAGATTTTGAAAGAACTGGTAAGACAAAGAAATGACATCTAGTCCATGCCTTTAAAATGCAGACTCTAATGACATTAATGTGTTAACACTATGTTACCTGCAGACTCTAACCACGGAAGTCTGAGTTCAGAGATGTTGCCTGTGTGGAACAGGGGACCGTGTGCAGAACTTGGCCAGAATTTGTCAGAATGTTTCCAGTTTCATGCAAGATGCCAAAAATGTCAGGATTACCTGTGGGAAGGTAAATAATCATTATTTTCTCAAGGTTTCAATAGTATTCTGGTCAGAGGTCAAAATCACACTTTTGCAAGCATCATGGATTCATTTATTTTCCTTCAAGCACTTTTTATGCATGTTTATTTCCATCTAGGGGTGCTCAGCATAGTTTTATAAGCTTTTATTATTCAAAAGTAGGCCAACTTGCTTTTTTCCTTATTTAAAATTCCCTCCTGTTCCTGTGAAACTTTTTGGGGTTAAAGACAGAGAAACACTAATGTGTGCAAAAGAGAAGTAGGAGCAAATTAAGGCACTCTTTCCTTTTTACCACAAGGAAAAAAAATCCCACCACGGAAGCAATCTTCCCATTGTGTAAGCAAATTGTTAGCTACGTGAGTTTTTGTTTTTACATTTTTTTCTTAAGTTTATTTATTTATTTATTTAGAGAGAGCTCAAGCAGGGGAGGAGCAGAGAGGGAGAATCCCAGGCATGCTCCATGCTGTCAGCAGGAAGAGCCCCATATGGGTTCCATCTCATGGAGAGAGATCATGACCTGAGCTGAGATCAAGGGTCAGGTGCTTAACAGACTGAGCCACCCAGGCTTCCCAACTGAGTTTTATTTTTAAGTGGCATTAACTCTTTCCAGCTGGTGGGTAAATCACTAATTAGAATTTAAATATGTAAAGTGGCTCCTCATACAGTCTTTCCCCTCCCAGACCTAGCAAAGAGTGGCCTTCGGTTCCTCCCCAGGTGAGAAATCCTTCTCTTGCCTGGCAGCCCCCCTTCTCCCACCCTTCCCTTAGCTAAAGTCACTCCTCCCACCTGCTAGGGCCCCAACACATTTTCTTTCAAAAGCCACGAGATTTCAATTCCTGTGTTTCTGCATTTCACCTCGCTAAAGGAAGGAAATTCTAAAAAGCAAGGTTGAATAGAAACTGGACCTTTCTGTTATTTCTCCCGAATTGTGAATTGAGTGACTCTGCACCTCTGTTTCATCATTTGGAGACTGGCAATAATATATCTATTTTATACGGGTGTTTTGCAGATTAAATAAAATGGCTGACATACTAATGATTTTCATTATTCAAGTCTTGCTTTTTAAGTCACAGTTATAAGGTTGCATACAGAAACAGAAGTTTTTTTATAACAGAAAAATTTA
Organism: Puma concolor; assembly: GCF_028749965.1. Lineage (NCBI taxonomy): Eukaryota > Metazoa > Chordata > Mammalia > Carnivora > Felidae > Puma > Puma concolor. Next base: position 43,506,458 of record NC_141678.1, on the reverse strand, counting down.
CACAAATACACTGACTGCCTACAAAAATAGTCTCACGCAAACATCCCATCTATGTATCACTAACTTCCTTTCAACCAGTTAAGAACTTTTTTGAATAATCTCTCTCTATCATAAAATAATACAGAAGATGGGAGGGGGGATTGGAGGAAGGTGGCCAATAGATGCAAGCTTCCAGTTATGACATAAATAGGTGCTAAGCATGTAACCTTCAACATGATGACTACAGCTAACCTGCTGTGTGATGTATAGGAAAGTTGGTAAGAGAGATCCTAACAGTTCTCATCACAAGGAGAAATTTTGTTTTCTTTTTGTTGGATCTATATGATATGATGGATGTTAACTCAACCTATTACAATAAGTATTTCACAACATATGTAAATCAGACCATCATACTTTACACCTTATACTTCTATCTGTCACTTACTGCTCAATAAAACTGGAAAAAATATGGAAGAAATCAGATTATATAATACAAATGTCTCAGATATCAATACACATCAGACAATGCATCAGATATGGTACAAATCAGGTAATATAGAATACATGCAATGTGTTTAAAAAAATTTGTTTTTAATTTTAAGTAGACTCCACACCCAGTGTGGAGCTTGAACTCAAGACTCTGAGATTAAGAGTTGCGTGTTCTACCAACTGAGCCAGACAGGTACCCTGAATACATGCCATGTTAATCGACTGCTGCATAGGTAAAACATCAAGGAAAGAATGTTCTAATGTGCTCCCATGTAACTTAAAACTTTTATTATAAAATGCATTTTGTTATAAATGTACAAAGAGGAAAAGAACAAAAACCCAAGTGCCTACATCCTGGATTAAGAAATAAAACATCACCAAAATAGATGAAACTCCCTCTGTGATCTTCCAAATCACATCCTCTTTATCTCCTCAAAAGGAAACTGCTATTTTGAATTTAGTGTTTATTATTTCTTTTCCCTTCTTTATACTGTTATCACATGTATATATATATATAATACACACAGCATATTTGGCAATGTGTTACATGTTTTTAATTTATATTGTCAAAGTATCATTTTTAACTTTAAAACTATGACTCATACAAATATAAAATGAGCACGTGTCAAGATTAATTTGTCCCATTAATGAGGGAATCAGCAAAGTATTAAAGCTGTTACAAAGGAGTACAGGACAGACTGAAGTATTTACAGTCAAAGATAGAATGTTGAAGTCAGATAGCAAAATTAGATATAATTTTGCCCTAAACTATGCCCTAAAGGGCATAAAACTATGCCCTAAAGGGCAATAAAACTATAAGTTTTGCAGTTATGTTTTCTATCAGACCAAAATAATTTATATCTCTACTGGACAAAAACCATTTGCAACTTTTCAATCTAGGATGTTCTCTGGCCCTGAGCAACACTAAGTAGTAAATCCAACAAAAGATCATTTCTTTAGAGAATCAAAGAATCTGTAGGTAGGCAGGCCTTTTAGGCAATGTTTTACATGACATTAAAAAGGTATACAGCCATTTTTTTTTCTTTTTAATTTGAGAGAGGACGCAAACATGAGCCGGGGAGAGGTACAGAGGGAGAGAGAGGGAGAGAATATGAGAGAGAGAGAGAGAGAGAGAGAGAGAGAGAGAGAGAATCTTAAGCAGGCTTTATGACCTGAGCTGAAATCAAGAGTCAGACGCTCAACCGACTGAGCCATCCAGGTGCCCCAACATGCAGCCATTCTTCTGCCTTGTTTCCAAATTTTGGATACTTTTTCTTAACAGTGTAAATATATTGCTTATGTATTCTTTTGCAGCTTGGTTATACAGTATAGTATGGGACAGTTAGCCATATGAATACATGTTCTGATTCATTAATTCACTGATGTGTTGGTCTCTGTAGGCATATCACAATTTACCCATTCTCCTTAAGTGTATTTAAGTTGCTTCCATGTTTTTCTATTACAAACAACCCTTCTACATTTTGTCAAACAATAATTTTGCCTCTTTAATCAATATTTGATTCTTTCCTTGTTCTAAGACTATGTACATAGCTATAATTATAGATATAAGATCTTATAAATCTTATAATAAATAAATCTTATATTTGATAAATATTTTCCAAGAGATCATAAATCTTTTTGTTTTTCCACTATTTACCATACATTTTTGTCCTGATTTTAATTTTTTATTTTTACAATAGATGATCCTTTTTTAATATTTATTTATTTTTGAGAAAGAGAGAGAGCATGAGCGGGTTAGGGGCAGAGAGAAAGGGAGAGAGAGAATCCCAAACGAGTTCCGTGCTATCAGTGCAGAGTCCTGCACGGGGCTTGAACTCACAAACCGTGAGATCCTGACCCCAGCCAAAATCAAGAGTTGGCTGCTTAACCAACTGAGCCACCCTGGTGCCCCTGGCCTTGATTGTAAACAGATTTTCTGTAAGTGACTATTTTCCTCTTTTTCCATATCAATTACTGGTACTGTATATAACAATTCAAAATAGTAGTTTCCTTTTGAGAGAACAGAGAGGTTTTAATGTGGAAGGGGCACAATGGGAGTTTCACGTATTTAGGTAATATTTTATTTCTTAATATAGTTGGTAGGCACATGGGAATTATACCAAAGAACTTCTGTGTCCTGCCCACTTTGTTAAATGACCATATAACTATCAATTAAATTAGATCTCCTTTGAATGTGACATAGGCAATATTAATAATTACTTAAGAACAATAGGCATAAATTGAGACCTCTCCTAGGCAGAAGGGAACGTATGTATTGTAGATTAAAAACAAAATGGCCACAGTATTTTGTGGTTTCTGCCATCAAGAGATAGTCTGCTTTTCCAGTCCATGAATCTGGGCTTGGCCATGGGTCTGTCCTTAGTGAATGAGACATTGGCAAATGTGACCAAAGTGCAGCCTTGAAACATGCTTGTAAATTAAAGCTTGCCCGGGGCGCCTGGGTGGCGCAGTCGGTTAAGCGTCCGACTTCAGCCAGGTCACGATCTCGCGGTCCGTGAGTTCGAGCCCCGCGTCGGGCTCTGGGCTGATGGCTCGGAGCCTGGAGCCTGTTTCCGATTCTGTGTCTCCCTCTCTCTCTGCCCCTGCCCCGTTCATGCTCTGTCTCTGTCTGTCCCAGAAATGAATAAACGTTGAAAAAAAAAATTAAAAAAAAAAATTAAAGCTTGTCCTTCCTCTCTTGCAGTTGGAAACCTATCTACCATATGAACATTTGTGTATCTCCTTTGGAGAAATGCCTATTCAAATCCTTTGCCCATATTTTAATTTTATTATTTTTTTAATGTTTATTTATTTGAGAGAGAGAGAAAGAGGAAAAGAGAGGAAGAGAGAGAGAGAGAGAGAGAGAGAACATGATTGGGGGAAGGGCAGAGAGAAAGGGAGAGACAGAATCCCAAGCAGGCTCCATGCTGTCAGTGCAGAGCTGGATGCAAACTGTGAGATCATGATGAGCTGAACCGAAATCAAGAGTTGGCCACAGGGCGCCTGGGTGGCACAGTCGGTTAAGCGTCCGACTTCAGCCAGGTCACGATCTCGCGGTCTGTGAGTTCGAGCTCCGCGTCAGGCTCTGGGCTGATGGCTCAGAGCCTGGAGCCTGTTTCCGATTCTGTGTCTCCCTCTCTCTCTGCCCCTCCCCCGTTCATGCTCTGTCTCTCTCTGTCCCAAAAATAAATAAACATTGAAAAAAAAAAAAAAAAGAAAAGAGTTGGCCACTTAACCAACAGAGCCACCCAGTTGCCCCATGTTATTATTATTTTTTTTATTGTTGAGTTGTAAGAGTTCTTAATATATTCTAGATACTAAACCCATATCAGATATATTATTCACAAATATTTTCTCCCATGTGCTGCCTTTTTACTTTTGGAATGGTGCCCTTTGAAATATGATAATATTCCATTTTGATAAAGTCTAATTTGTCTATTTCTTTTTTTCTATTTTTGTATTTTGATGCTATATTTAAGAAACCATTGCCTAATCCAAGATCCCATAGATTTATACTTATGTTTCACCTAACAGACTTACATATTTAGTTCATATGTTTAGGTCTCTGATACTTTTTTTTTTTTTTAACATTTATTCATTTTTGAGAGTCAGAGAGAGACAGAGCATGAGCAGGGAAGGGGCAGAGAGAGAGGGAGACACAGAATCCGAAGCAGGCTCCAGGCTCTGAGCTGTCAGCACAGAGCCCCATGCAGGACTCAAACTCACAAACTGTGAGATCATGACCTGAGCTGAAGTCGGACGCTCAACCAACTGAGCCACCCAGGCGCCCCTCTGATGCATTTTGAGTTCGTTTTTGTATATGGTGTGAGGGAGGAGTCTAACTTCTTTCTTTCACAGTTGGATATCCAGTTATCTCAGCTCTACTTCTTGAAAAGACTGTTCTTTTCCCCATAGAATTATCTTGGCATCTTTGTTGAAAATCCATTGACAGCAAATGTAGGGTTTATTTCTGGACTCTCAATTCTATTCCATTGATCCATATGTCTGTCCGAAGCCAATACCACACTGTTTTGACAGTTGTACTGTGTAGGAAGTTTTGAAATTAGGAAGTGTGATGGTCCAACTTTGTTCTTCGTTTTCAAGATTCTTTTGGTTATCCTGGGCCCTTTGCCTTTCTATATAAATTTTGGGATCAGCTTGCCAATTTCTGCAGAAAGGAAATTTGGCAATCTATAGATCAATTCGTGGAGTATTGCCGTTCTAACAATATTAAGTCTTCCAATCCATCAGCGTGTCTTTCCATTTATTTAAATCTTCTCTAATTTCTTTCAAAGATGTTTTTTAGTTTTCAGTTACAAGTCCTCCACTTAAAATTTTTTTCATGAGCATTCCCTCTTTCTCTGGCCTCCCCCGCTCATCCTCTGTGTGTGTGTCTCTTAAAAGGGGTGGGGGGGTGGGTGCCTGGGTGGCTCAGTGGGTTACATGTCCAACTTGGGCTCAGGTCATGATCTCACCGTTCATGAGTTTGAGCCCCACATCAGGCTCTGAGCTGCCAGCTCAGCCTGGAGCCTACTTCAGATTCTGTGTCTCCCTTTCTGCCCTCCCCTGCTCATGCTCTGTCTCTCTCAAAAATAAACATTAGGGGGCGCCTGGGTGGCGCAGTCGGTTAAGCGTCCGACTTCAGCCAGGTCACGATCTCGCGGTCCGTGAGTTCGAGCCCCGAGTCAGGCTCTGGGCTGATGGTTCAGAGCCTGGAGCCTGTTTCCGATTCTGTGTCTCCCTCTCTCTCTGCCCCTTCCCCGTTCATGCTCTGTCTCTCTCTGTCCCCAAAAAAATAAATAAACGTTGAAAAAAAAATTAAAAAAAAAAACATTAAAAAATTAAAAAAAATTTTTTTTCATAAGCAATTTGTTCTTTTTGATGCTATTGTGAATACAGTTATTTTCTTAATTTCAGTTTTGGTTTGTTGATAGTATATAGAATACAACTGATTTTTATATATTGATCTTGTATTCTGCAACCTTGCTGAACTGTTTATTAGTTTTTATAGTTTTCTGTGTGTATGTATTCCTAGGACTTTCTACATACAAGATCATGTCATCTGTGAATATAGTTTTACTTTTTCCTTTCCTGTGTGATTGTATTTTGCATGAAGTTTCACCTTTGTTCCATGAGAATCTTTTTTCCTGGTGATCTCTTAAAGAGGAAATGAGTGTCCCTTTGTAGAATTCTGCTTGCCTAAATCATGAGGAAAATCACCACCTTCTTCCCCCATAATTAAAAGCTATATATTTATATTACTATTCTAAAAGTTAACAACTCTGAAGTTGCACATGAAGACATTTTAAAAGAATATCTGAATCTCCTTTGAAATGTATACTATATCTTAACTGTAACTCCCTTGGTTTTCAAAATGTTTTCGTGAATCACTTTTCAAAAGTATGCTGTTACAAGTTGGTTTCCTTATAAGTACAAGGGTCTCCCTCTCCTAAAGATCTCAAAGTGATTTCTGAAAAAGTATGAGATGCCAGGGAATCTCTCGTTATATTTTAAATATCAAAAAGAAACCTACAAATTGACGTATAAGACCTCAGATGAGGTAGTCACCCAGCTCTGGTTGGTGAATTCTCTCCTACCCCTATTTTCCTGAAGGCATGGCTTTTTAGTAAACAGGAAAAGACACAGTGTAGAAAGTCTGTGGTCTTTTTCCATAACAACAACCTCTTACGGTCCCAAATGCCCGAACACAGACTCGTCCATACTCGTCCATAGTCTGCAGATAATCTTTACACAATATCAAACAAGTTGCTCATCAGCACAGCTATGTTAATTCCTATAATCCTGTTTCAGTTCAGATGGGCTGTTGTGCAATATAGCACAGAGCTGCAGAATCTCAGTGGCTTGTAAGCACAAAGGTTTATTTCTCACTCTATGCTGTGTCAATTACAGTTTGAGTGGAAGACCTGATACCTCCACTATATGGAAGAGAACTAGTTCTGCCATCAGGGGAAGGGGAACATGATAAATCCTTAACTGTTCTTTAGGCGTCCTCCAGAAGTGAGACACATCACTTTGAAGACGGCCACACTCAACTTCAAGGTGGCAGGGAGGCCCAGTCTCCCATGTGTCCCAATCAGAATATCAGTGAGTCGTCCAAATGACCTTCAGAGACATTACAAAAAAGGAGGAAAAGGAAAAGGAACATTTGCAAAATCACCAATATGTGACTGTCTTGTGATCAAGCACTTTACAGTGTTATTTCATTCATAACCATTTTACCTAATTGAAAACTCACTCAAGATCAAAAGCCTGGAAATAGAAAGCTTAAGAGCTGGGATTTAAACCCACATCACCCAACTCCAAATTTCATGGGCATTTTCCTTTACCATGTTACGTTCTTCTTTGCTAGACTGTCCCGATGTACCTGAACTGCACACAAAAGTAGATGAGGCCCTCAGATTGGTCAACGTGTCCCATGAGCAATATGCCCAGATTCTCCAGATGACCCAGCATCACCTGGAGGACACCACATATCTGATGGAGAAGATGAGAGAGCAATTTGGCTGGGTGACTGAACTGGCAAACCAGACCCCAGGAACTGAGAGCACCTTCAACTCCATAAAGGTAATGGAGAGACCCAAAAACAGATATGGAGATTACATGTGCATACATTGGTATTTTTTCTGTTAATTCACTTATTAAGTACATCTGCATTTGAAAACAAGCTGTAGGAGGATATTCATATTTCCATCATGATTGCATTCAGGCTGACCTGCTACAATGTAGTGCATGGTCATTAGAAATAAAATTCCTTGGGAATGCAAGCTGGTGCAGCCACTCTGGAAAACAGTATGGAGGTTCCTCAAAAAACTAAAAATAGAACTACCCTACGACCCAGCAATTGCACTACTAGGCATTTATCCACGGGATACAGGTGTGCTGTTTCGAAGGGACACATGCATCCTAATGTTTATAGCAGCACTATCAACAATAGCCAAAGTATGCAAAGAGAATGTCCATCGATGGATGAATGAATAAAGAAGATGTGGTACACACACACACACACACACACACACACACACACACACAGTGGAGTATTACTCAGCAATCAAAAAGAATGAAATCTTGCCATTTGCAACTACGTGGATGGAACTGGAGGGTATTATGCTAAGTGAAATTAGTCAGAGAAAGACAAAAATTATATGACTTCATTCATATGAGGACTTTAAGAGACAAAACAGATTGACATAAGGGAAGGGAAACAAAAATATGAAAACAGGGAGGGGGACAAAACGGAAGAGACTCATAAATACGGAGAACAAACTGAGGGTTACTGGCGGGGTTGTGTGAGGGGGGATGGGCTAAATGGGTAAGGGGCACTAAGGCATCTACTCCTGAAATCATTGTTGCACTATATGCTAACTAATTTGGATGTAAATTAAAAAAAAAATAAAACAAGTTAAAAAACAAACAAACAAAAAGAAATAAATTCTATAAAGAAAACCAATTTAAAATGCAAAATATCTTCTAATCCAGACATGGCCAATTCTGCTTAAAGCTATAGGAATATAATTAACTTATGCAAGTAACCTTGAAGAAACCTGATCAGTGCAGTTTTTGAGAGACAAGACTTACAGGTAAAGCAACGAGTTCAAATGCTGACCCTGATACTCAGCAGCTAAGTAAGTTTGGGAACGTTCCATACCCTTTCTAGGTCTGTTTTTCCACTTGAAAAAATGGAAATAATAACAGCTAACTCAAAACTGATGTTTGTAAAGCAGTTAGTATAGGTTCCTTACTCAAAGCAAGGGCTTTGTAAATTTAGCTGTCAATAGTTTTTGAAACAAAAAGCTGCTGACTTACCTTGAGAATTATGTTTACATCAAAACGTAGTGCCATCTGAAGTTGCACTTTATGCCATGTTTCCCACATTCAGTCAATAGCTCCTGTTGCATAACATAAAACAGTGACTGAATTTCTCTTCTGACCAACTCCTCCTACCCTCACTCCCACAACACACACTAGGTTAACAAACAAGGCTAGTGACTCCCGAAGAGGTTAGTATCGGCGGATTCCTAAAAAGACCTGGATACAAAAATCACTGGGCAGAGCAACTGAAGAAGCAATATTTTGTGCAGTGTGTAATGTCAGTGCGTTACTCAGATTGCCACGGATCCTCTTACCAACTTTGGCTGGTGCCGCTGCTAACTGTTCACCCTCTTCCCAACCCTTCTCCAGAGGGTTGCCTTTGGGGCCATTTAAGAGCTCCCTGCTGCATCAGGCTGAGGCCAGAGGTCACCTGAAGCCACATCCTAGATTAGCTTCTCCCTCTTGCCTATGTTGCTTGCCTAATCCCCCAAAAAGTTTCACCTGAAGGCACCCTTAATAAATTGCTTTTGTCAGAGTCTCAGGCTCTGTTTCCAGAGAATCTGACATATGTGACATTCTGTGTCCTAATATATCTGTCTCTTTCAAACTGAAAGTTTGAGACATAGGTTTAGAGAGTCACATCCAGTACATTAAACAAACAAAACAAAACAGAATAGGGCAGACTAAGGAGAAAGAGTGCAGTGTACTTAACAAATCATATGCATATATCATGGAACTTTCATTTCCATTACATGTGTGTGTATGTGTGTGTGTAAATATGAGTGTATGCATATATATATATATATATATATATATATATATATATATATATATTGCGTATTTTTGAGTCATGATGTAAAAATGTATTTGTAACTGTTGACCAGAGTCAAACAGTTCTGAAAGTCACTCTCCCAACCCGGCTGATTCTCTGACTTATTTCCTTCATCAGCTAGTTTATACTCTAGAGGAGTAAAATAATTCAGTATACTTGATCATTCTTACAAACACACACTTTCAGCTAATGAGGAAAAGGTCTTGTCTTGAAGAATAAAATCTGAAGACAATGTTGAGTAGTGCTTTCAGACTTTAGAAAGTTACAACCAAGAGTTAATTGCTTTCATAATCGTCAGTATTTTCCATTCTATGCTGCAGTTTGTTTCCATTCTAGTGTCTCTGGGTAACACTAATAGGTTTACCTAAAATTCTTTATATTGACAACAAAAGCAGTTCTATATAAAAATCTCCATATAAAATAAAATTATGGTTTTCAGTGATAATTCTTCTAATAGTCATGGTCACTAACGAGCACTTACTATGTGTCAGGCAATGTTCTAAGGACTTTTTCCATACACCAGATTGTTTAATGCTCTCAGTGATCCTATAAGGTATTGTTTTTCACATTTTTCAGATGAGGTACAGAGAAGTTAAGCAACTTGTCTGAGGTCACACTGCTAGCAAGTGGTAGAACAGGGAGTTAAACCCAAGCAGCATTTCTCCGGAATTTCTGGACTTAACCACTTTGCTGAACTACCCGTAAAAGTTATTTTTATCAAAACAACTCTTATTTCATCATGTAACAGAAAGTGCAAAGCCATAACACAGCAAGTACTGAAGAGGCATATACAAGTATGTAAACTTTCTGGCAAGTAAAAACAGTTATGCCCTTTAGGTTGTAATTACATGGTATTAGCTTTATAATTATTTATTAAACTAGACAAAAATGCTTTATGCAGTTTTTATGTGGGTTATATTCACCAAAAGGAAAAGAGCTGGGAGAAATCATGTTAGCTATTTCTTTACATACTAGAATTAAGAAATTATCAGTTTTATTTGGCTTCTGAAGATTTTGCTTTAGTTTTTTTTTTGATAAGGAGGTTATTTGAAAACATTTTATTTTTTTTTTTTAATTTTTTTTTCAACGTTTTTTATTTTATTTTTGGGACAGAGAGAAACAGAGCATAAACGGGGAAGGGGCAGAGAGAGAGGGAGATACAGCATCAGAAACAGGCTCCAAGCTCCGAGCCATCAGCCCAGAGCCTGACGCGGGGCTCGAACTCACGGACCGCGAGATCGTGACCTGGCTGAAGTCGGACGCTTAACCGACTGCGCCACCCAGGCGCCCCTTGAAAACATTTTAAAAATAGTTCTCTTAAGGTTACATCAACTTGCATGTCAGTACAGTTTCATTTAAATTATTAAAATCAAAGTATGTGCACTTGAGAATTCATTGAGAGTAACCGCCATGACTTTCAGATGACTGGTTCTCACCAAAATCACATAACAACCATAAATTGTAAATTTCCTAGGAAAATAACAGTATAAAACTTGGTGCATCACATAAATAGTTGTGACTCTGATGGTAGTGCTCACCAAATATTCTGTCTGCTCACTCATATTTTCTAGCTCCTGCTGCTGTTAAATGGTGCCATGTGGCAAGTCCCGGCCAGTGAAATATGAAGAAAACTGACAAGGGTTATTTCTAGACTGAGATAGTGCAGGGCTTATACACTCTCCGTGTCTGCCAGGGGCACAAAGAAAGCCATGCATTCCTCATGCTACAGCCATGAGATGACCTGCCAGTGTCAACCAGGGTCCTGAATGTTGGAGGCTATACAGAGCCCCTGAAATGGACATGTAACATGAGCAAGAAGTAAATGTTTGTTGTATGAAGCCACTGGGATGTTGGAGCTACTCTGTTACCTCAGCATAACCTAGCCTATCCTGACTAATGTGGTATTAAGTTAATCCTGAATGTGCATTGGGGTTTAGTAATCTTTTACTGTATAATCCTTCTTCTTAGGTGGTTCCAGATGTTCATGAAGGGAATTTTCCCAAACAAGATGAAACAATGATAGACTTGAGCATTCTGCCTTCTCCCAGTTTCACACTCAAGATCCCTCCTGAAGACAGTGATGACAGTTCTAACTTCATTAGCTACGTGCTGGCGAAAGCTGTGCAGCATTTTAAGAAACACTTTTAAAATTGGTAAGCAGAGTGCCAGGTTAAACATGCCTTGTTGATAGGAATAGATGATTCATAAAAGAGAAAAACAACAAAACTAGTTTTAAAATACTTGGAAAATATGTTCAACCTCATCAGTAATCAAAGACATAAAAATTAAGACACGATAGCATCATATGCCTATCAAACGTGTAAATTTTTTTTTTTAATTTTTTTTTTCAACGTTTATTTATTTTTGGGACAGAGAGAGACAGAGCATGAACGGGGGAGGGGCAGAGAGAGAGGGAGACACAGAATCGGAAACAGGCTCCAGGCTCCGAGCCACCAGCCCAGAGCCTGACGCGGGGCTCGAACTCCCGGACCGCAAGATCGTGACCTGGCTGAAGTCGGACGCTTAACCGACTGCGCCACCCAGGCGCCCCAAACGTGTAAATTTTTTACAAAATACAAAATCGTGATAGGAGTGTGATGAAATGGGAATTCTTATATGTTATTAGCAGGAACACAAACTGTTGTTGCCTTTTTGAAAATAGATTTTGGAAAAGCTATTTGAGGGGCACCTGGGTGGCTCAGTTGGTTGAACAGCTGACTCTTGATTTCGGCTCCACCATCTCCTGGTTTTGTGAGTTCAAGCCCAAGTTGGGCTAGCAGCACAGAGACTGCTTGGGATTCTCTCTCTCCCTTTCTCTCTGCCCCTCTCCTGCTTGTTCTCTCTAAATACATACATACATACATACATACATATATACATACATACATACATACTTAAAAAAATAACAATAAAAAGTCCCCTGCCCATCCTCCAAATCTGTATTTGCAAAATTATTTAAAATAGTAAAAATTTAAAAACAATCTTAATGGTTAAAAACAAGAGAATGGTTAAGTAGGTTGTAGCTTAATATCTTCTAAATTAGTGGCACAATTAAAACTGCATGTAACATTCTCTTTGGGTAATATGATCAATCTTAAAGAATAATTAAATTTTAATTCTAAATTATTATTCATAAGCGACATTGTTAGCAGGTCAGTGTATAATTAAGCTTGATATTACAGGATTTGCTGCCTGTCCCTTTAAGTTTTGGAGAACTTTTTTTCAAGTTATAATAGTCAAACAATCAATATCTTTTTAGCATCTACTAAGTGAAGGCATAAACCCAGGTACTGTGGAGGAGAAAATGATGAATTTGACAAGATTCTTTCCCAAATGAGCTCTCTATCCAGCAGGGGATGGAGTGGGAGTTTACAAAACATACATATAACAATGACACAAGGTGGCATGTAGCCAGTCCCAAGATGGGGGCCTTTGGGAACTGAGGAGAGGACACTTTACTTTCCAGAAAAGGAGAAACTTCTTGGCTGGATATATTTCCTTTTTCACCTTCCTTTCCCACTGGCCTTCTATCCCCTTTCCTGTGCTCTTTCCCTCCCCTCATTCCTTCCCACCCTCCCTTCTCTCTTCTTTTCTTTAAAAAAAAATGGTTTTCCATTATTTTATTAGACATTAATTTTTTCAAAAGCCAAGAGCATTTATTGTATTCCACATTCTGAACCTTTATTCCAAGAAAAAAATACACTGTCCAAAATTATTTACTAATATTTTGATTCTTGCTGCTTTTTTTTAAAGGTAAGAAGACCTAACTCATCATACACCTGGCAAGTAGAATTACCTCTTCAGGTACCTCTGAGACCTGAAAATCCCAAATGTATAAAACAATGTAATAAATGTAACACCAGGAAGACATGTCAGTTTTATATTATGAAGTACTATTAATTTTATGTTGAATGACAGATTAATAGCTATTCAAATTGATTTAAAGTAGAATACCTTTTTTAAAAAATCACATGTACATATTACTAAATTCTATGGTACATTAGTAGTTCCTTGTATATTAAATAAATATTAAATTGCCAAGATGTCTCTGTTCTATCATTTCTACTACAAATACACCACTTTCTAATTAACGGAGGATACTTCTTTCAATTTGCTCTTGAATTTATAATATAATAATTGGCTTTTTGAAAAAAAATCTATAATTCATTTCTTTGTTTAGTAAAAACCTGTAACTTATGTATAGATTTTTTCTGTTGAATACACTTCTGCATGAATAAATTTATTAACTGCTAATGAAAATTATAACTTTTCTGGGATCTTCTAACAAGATGTTTATCTTAAAATGCTTTCTCTTCAGTGAAGCCACCTTTGGAGTTAGTCATTACTCCCACCATCTCTGTCATCTCAACTCCAGGCTGATATTTCTCTTCTTTTGGTCAAGATCCTGAATTTTTTTTTGTTTATGTATTTATTTTGAGTGAGAGAGAGTGTGCGTGTGTCCATTTGCACGTGAGCCAAGGAGGGGCAGAGAGAGGAGAGAGAATCCCAAGCAGGCTCTGTGCTAAATGCGCCTTGCAAGCATCATTCTACTTTCTGTGTCTATGAATTTGCCTCCTCTAGGCACCTCATATAAGTGGAATCATACAGCCTTTGTCCTTGTGTGACTGGCTTATTTTACTTAGCATGATGTCCTTAAGTTTCATCCATTTTGTAAAATAGGGCTCGATCCCATGACCATGAGATCATGACCTGAGCCGAAATCAAAAGTCAGACACTCAACCGACTGAGCCACCCAGGTGCCCCCAGACCCTCACATTTTAAAAGGAACTTCCACTTAAGGAAAGGTCATTTTTCCACAGCTCAGTTCTCTGAAAAACTTCCATCTCCCATTGAAGGTCATAGTCCAGGGGTGAAGCAATCACACAGTAGAACTTCAGAATTCTGGAAAGTCATTACGAACACTCGCATTGGTCAATCTTATTTATCACAAGCCTGAAAATGCACAGTCCTGGAAAAGGTGGCATCTCTGTGCACACATGTAATTTTTAAAAAGGAGAGGGCAATATGAAAGGGGCTGAAGTTTGATCACCAAAAATCAGCACAATGAAAACAAGGGATAATGAATAATGGGCACTAGAATTCAAACTTAATGTTTTAAAGAGATGGGGTGTCAGTTTTCAATTCCGTTTTGAACATCACATTACTAATGAATTATTTTTAAAAATAAAAAAGGATTGAGGGCAAAGAAAAAAATAAAAAGAATATCTAAATCCTGGAATGACCCCGTTTGTTCCTGATAAACTTCAATCACATTTTCTTCCTCCATCTCCAGTTCTTTCGGATTGTGATTATCCGCAATTCTCTCACCTTCAAAGAGGAACCTGAGCAAATTCCTCGAACCCCCTGTCGTTAACAGTATGATTCTTTGAGTTTCTTGAGATGCATTGTCATTTTCACTTTGAAGTGAATCTCACTGCTATCCTGTCCAATGACTTTGAGTTTAACGTATTCTCCTTCCTTTTTATCCCCCCAAGTCCTTAGTTGAAGGTTTTGCTTCCTGGTCAGACATGGTGGCTATGGCTTCATCCAGGATCTCCACACAACCCTGGCCTTGGTAGACAGAACCATGCTCTGGGGTTTATAGAAATCTAGACTTTTTTTATTGTGAATATATATATATATATGTATATATAAAACAAACTGTATTATTTTAACCATTTTTAAGTGTACGGTTCAGTAGCATTAAGTAAATTCACATTACTGTGCAGTCATCACCCCCATCCATCACCAGAACTTTTTTCATCTTCCCCAAATTAAACTCTATACCCATTAAACACTAACTCCCCGTTTCTCTCTTCTACCAGTGCCTTGCAAGCACCATTCTACTTTCTGTGTCTATGAATTTGCCTCCTCTAGGCACCTCACATAAGTGGAATCATGCAGTCTTTGTCCTTTTGTGACTGGCTTTTTTTGCTTAGCATGATGTCCTTAAGTTTTATCCATTTTGTAGCGGGTGTCGGAATTTCTTTTTAAGGCTGAAGACTATTCCTTTGTGTGGGTGTCACGTTTTTGTTTATTCACTCATTCATCCATGGACACCTGGGTTGCCTCCACTTTTTGGCCGCTGTGAATAAGGTTGCTATAGGCATGAGTGTACTTCATTGTTTCTTTGTAAAATTACCATAACAGGGTTCTCTTTGAACAAGGCCATACATATTTTATGGAAAATCCAAGATGTCACTTACTTAACCTCATAATTTGAACCTTGGCGCAATATAATAATCAGAGAGTCATTTGCTAGTATATGTCACTAAAGATTACATTGGAAATATATTTGTAGTCAGTCTTTCAAGTTATAAAGAGGAATATAATGAAAGAGAGGACTCAAAACCTTTAAAGCATTTCCCACACAGTCTTGATATTCTACTTGATGGGAAGTCTTGTCAGAGAAAGTTAGACGAGTCAGAGGCAGCCAGTTGAAAATAATTCACTCCAGATGACTATAAAGTTTCTCCTATCAAAAATGAGGGCTGTTAAAAAAGATAGGACACTATTGATAGAATCTTGGGTTCCTTAATGTACTGAAGTCTCAAATAAATAGAGCCTTTTCAACCACATATTTGATATATTTGTCAGACAAGGTGCCAAAAATTAAGTTAAAAAGGGAAACTTTCTAAGCGCCTTTCTAAAGGGCCAATGAACTATAGGAAACTTGTAGACTGAGGAGTAGGAAGAGGGGTTGGTAAGTGGAAAGCAGAGGTCTCGAAAACCTTCTGTGACAAGGCTGACCCAGATTCCAATCCCCACTGCTGTATTTCCTAGGTGTGTGACTTCAGGCAAGATGCTTAATGTCTCTAACCCTCAGTATCTTTACCTTAAAGTAATAGAAGGAATAGTTCTTGTTTTATAGCATAGTTGTGAGAACTACAGGAATTAATCCATAATGATAAGCATTAATAAATGGTAGCATTGATTATAAAGTAATATTATTATCAAGTGCCTGACTCACAGTTGGCTCTCAAAAATGTTCGTTTCCTGCTTCTTTACCTAATTATATCAACATTTTTGAGTTTGCTGTGTAAAGAAAAGAAGGTTTCTTCAGACCAGTAATATTCAAATGTTTTTGCTCTCAAACTTCCTAAAAGGAACATGAAAAAGTTATACTTGCTCTTGTATGTGATTTTTCAACATAAGTTGAAAGAATAGCAAAATTTTATTTTCCCATGTATTGTAAATATTAGCATTTCAAACATAAAATGGTTTCATCTCTCTTTAAAATATATCCAATGGAATCTAAATATCATGGAAATTTGATACCCAGAATCATCCACTTAAACAAATACACAAACAAGTTATTCTTTAACAATGAGAAATTTTCTTTCCATTTTCTCCTTAAACTCTGCTTTTCATTCTTTTTTCAAAGAATTTTATCCTAATGTAATATATTTTTATGTTTAAGCATCTTTTATTGATCAATAAAATGTAAGCATTTTTAGGTTTTTTAAAGTTTCTTTCTTTCTTTCTTTCTTTCTTTCTTTCTTTCTTTCTTTCTTTCTTTCTTTCTTTCTTTCTTTCTTTCCTTTCTTTCTGAGAGAGACAGAGCACAAGCAGGGGCAGGGCAGAGAGACAGGGAGATAAGCCCTGTGCAGGGCTCAAACACACGAACCATGAGATGAACCATGGTTCGTGAACCATGACTTCAGACATGAGCTGAAGTCAGATGCTTAACCCAGGAGCCCCAAATTTTTTAATTTATTTTGAGAGAGACAGAGACAGCATGCATGGGGGAGGGAGAGAGAGAGAGCGAGAATCCCAAACAGACTGCACTGTCAGCGCAGAGCTCCATGAGGGGCTCTAACTCACAAAACTGCAAGATCATGACCTGATCCGAAATCAAGAGTCAGTTACTTAACTGACTGAGCCACCCAGGTGCGATTTAGATTTTAAAAATCAAAAATCTGCCCAGAGGAGCACCTGGGTGACTCACTTGGTTAAGCGTCCAACCCTAGATATCAGCTCAGGTCTTGATCTCAGGGTCGTGAGTTCAGGCCCTGCATTGGGCTCCATGCTGGGCATGGAGTCTACTTAAAAAAAAAAAAAAAAAAAAAAATCTGCCCAGGCACAAAAATCTAGGTATCAAATATTCATTCTCAGTTATCATTTGTAATTATTATTTGTATATATTGATTAAAGTAACAAATATACATATCTATGACCATTAAAATATAAAATAGAGGTACGTAGGTGGCTCAGTCAATTGAATGTCTGACTCTTGATTTTGGCTCAGGTCATGAACCCAGGGTCATGGGATGTGGGGTTGAGTCCTGCATTGGGCTCTGTGCTGACAGTGGAGCCTGCCTGAGATTCTCTTCTCTCTCTCCCTCTACCCTCTATATAATTATATATATTATAAATATTTAACAATATTTAACAGAAATAGATCTCTTAATGAGAAGGAAGAGCTTTCCCCCCAATAAGTTAATGTATCCATTGATACAGTTCTTTCCTAGAGTAAGATAGGATTCAGCACCCATACTACCCCTATTTTTTATTTTTATAGATAAAAGTGCTAGGAAACATACTGGCCTAAATGCAGTGGGGGTTGGAATGTTCCTTCTCTCAAGGAGGTCTTGCCTGGTGGTAGGACCTAAAGTAGTTCCTCTGTACAATTATCATGATGAGTGCTGGAGTAATGAATAGGATTGTTGAATCACTGTATTGTATACCTAAACCTAATATAACACGGTATGTTAACTATACTGGAATTAAAATTAAAACTAAAACTAATTAAATAAAGTAATTTCTCTGTACCTGCAGTAGCCCTTTACTGAGTTATGCCATCATCATATCATGATGATCGTTCATTTATGGAGCAGCCGCTGGGAAAGGAACCATTCTCTATTGTCATCAAACCAAGATCCTCCAAGTACCACAGTGGAAAAGGAATCTCCACACAGGCAGGGGAGCCTATGCTCTTTACCTTGAGATTCTCTTTGTGGTATAACTGATATTCGGCTAGAATAATAAATTCAGCTCAAACTGACAAAAGGAAACTAAACACAGAGGATAACATACAACTGGAAAATCTAGGCTATTTTCTGCCTGGGATCCGCCCCGCGGTTGGAAATGTGTGGAGACACTTTTCAGTTGGGGTGAAGTTGGAGGAATATGTACGTTTAGTTGGCTTTCCACAGGCATGCTAAAGCCCTGCAGTATGCTGGACGATCCTGCCCAGTGAAGAACTCTGCAGTTCTGGCCCACCCAGAACATGCTTCCACATGGCATCTTAGCTTCTTATACCCAGGACAATGCTCAAGCTGAACAGACAACATGGGTCCCCATTCCTGCCTGAAGTCTGTTTTCTGAGTTAAGGTTTTCTGACCCAGCATGTCTCCTCCCAAATGACCACCAAAAAGAATGCCCACTGCATCTGGTGCTACCCGCCCTGTCCAAATAGTACAACACAATACAGGAGGGCTATCATTCCTAATAGGAGACCGATGACTCTTTAAAACTATTACTATGCTGGGGTTGGGGACACCTGGGTGGCTCAGTTGGTTAAGTGTCCTACTCTTGATTTCAGCTCAGGTCATGATCTCAGTTTGAAAGATGGAGCCCTGCATGGGGCTCCATGCTGACAGCTCAGAGCCTGCTTGGGATTCTCTCGCTCTCTGTCTCTCAAAATAAATAAATAAACATTTTTATTTTTTCAAATATCGGTATGGGATGGGGTGGGGAATGTGCTGTAGGAGGGGAAAATGAATCTATGCAGACCTAGGAAAGGCCAGCCTAGTACTGTGATGGATGAAATAGATTTAAAATATCTGCTGTTCTGTAACCCAATGCATTTCTGTTTATTGTGGCCTTTGTGAGCACTCATAAAACCAAACGGCAAGAACAGAGACTTTCCAGCTAGAAGTCTTGTGAAATGTTCCCTGAAGCACTTCTTAGTCTGTTCATAGTATTATCCTCCTTCCAATTAACCCAAATGGCCAGGTATTTTTAAAATTGTCTTCGAGATTTGATTTATTCTTTATAGGCTTTGTGCCACATAAAGGGATGCAAGATTGTTTTCACTGAGCGGATTAGGCAGAGCTGCACATGAAAGATATTCACCTCTTGCTAGAACTTGTGTTTCAATTGCAAAAATTTTAACCTTGAGTTTGAGAGGCATATGTTAGCAGAAAGATGTGAGAATCTTGCACAGCCAATACATTTGAGATAACCCGGGGAGAAAAAAAAAGAAAAAAAGTTGACTTTATTGAACGGAAAGAAATAGTGTTTGGTATGTTTCATTCAGTGCCAACATCTTACTCTTCATAACCCCAGACCCAGCAACAAAAAATACATTCAGCATCTACTATGTGCTAAAAAAAACCAGTTGTTGATTCAAAAGACTGCTTGTTGAAATTAGTCAGAGAAAGACAAATATCGTATGACTTCACTCATATGAGGACTTTAAGATACAAAACAGATGAACATAAGGGAATGGGAACAAAAATAACAAAAACAGGGAGGGGGACAAAAATATAAGAGACTTAAATATGGAGAACAAACAGAGTTACTGGAGGGGTTATGGGAGGGGGGATCGGCTAAATGGGTAAGGGGCATTAAGGAATCTACTCCTGAAATCGTTGTTGCACTATATGCTAACTAACCTGGATGTAAATTAAAAAATTAAATAAATAAAATTTTTTAAAGACTGCTTATTGCATGTCCACGTATTAGTACATTTTATTTTTTTTAAAGATTTTCTTTTTTTTTTTTCAACGTTTTTTATTTATTTTTGGGACAGAGAGAGACAGAGCATGAACGGGGGAGGGGCAGAGAGAGAGGGAGACACAGAATCGGAAACAGGCTCCAGGCTCCGAGCCATCAGCCCAGGGTCTGACGCGGGGCTCGAACTCACAGACCGCGAGATCGTGACCTGGCTGAAGTCGGACGCTTAACCGACTGCGCCAGCCAGGCGCCCCAAAGATTTTCTTTTTAAGTAATTTCCACACCCAACATGGGGCTGTAACCCACAACCCTAAGATCAAGAGTCCCATCCATGGTCTGCTGACTGAGCCAGCCAGGCACCCCTTCTACATTTTAAACTAATTATCAAATTGCTCTTACCCAACAGTGTTTACATTAGAAACATTTCACAGTAAGTGAAATTTTGCTGTCAAAAACTTGAGAATGGCTGGCTGTCATTAATCAAGTAAAAAAATGGAACTATTCCACTTCCTCCAGCTACTGGCCTTCGGTGAGGATAGGGAAAAACGGGAAGGCACAGCGCCTGACAGCCTGGTCAGATAACAGGGTTTTGTTTGTTTTTGATTTCATGAATACGTGAGGACTGTTCCAGGCTCCTCTTAGTATTAAATGGCGCGGTGGGGGCTCCTGGGTGGCTCAATCGGTTGGGCGACTGACTTCACCTCGGGTCACGATCTCACGGTTCGTGGGTTCGAGCCCCGCATCCGGCTCTGTGCTGACAGTTCAGAGCCTGGAGCCTGCTTCCGATTCTGTGTCTCCTTCTCTCTGCACCTCCCCTGCTCGTGCTCAGTCTCTCTCTGACTCTCAAAAACTAAATAAATGTTAATTTTAAAATTTTTTTAAATAAAAATAAATGGCGCGGTGAACGCGAAACTTTCTAACCAGAGTGGCCTTTTCCAGCCAATGCACCAAGATACAGGACTTAGGTTGTTAGCATTTAAAGGCGCTAAACACCACAGCTTCAGGTTTCTGGCACGTTTCCCGGAGCGCGCGCTCTGGAAAACTTGTGGCTCGGCGCGCCCTTGGGACGCCGGGAGCCCCAGGGCCGGCCAACGTCACGAGGCAGGAAGGGGCGGAGTCACCGCAGCGGCGGCGGGAAAAAAAGCGCGCAGAACGGTCTGGACCTACTAGCCAGTCGCGCGCTGCTCACCGCCGTCCGCGTCCTAGACCCCGCAGTCTGCGCCCGCGCCATGCCCGCTCCCGGCTCCGAGCTGCAGCGCCCGCCGGCGCAGCCCGCCGAGCAGAAGCGGGGCGCCGAACCGCAGCCGCAGCCGCCACCCCACGGGGAGCTGCAGTACCTGGGGCAGGTGGAGCACATCCTGCGCTGCGGGTTCCAGAAGGATGACCGCACCGGCACCGGCACGCTGTCGGTGTTCGGCATGCAGGCGCGCTACAGCCTGAGAGGTGACCGCTGCGCGCGCCGGGCGAGTGGGCGTGCGCACGGGTGGGCTCCGAGCGGCCTCTGGAGGAGCGCCCGGGAGAGGCTGGGTCCCGCCACCAGCCTTTAGTCCTAACCTCGATCCTGTGAGCTCCTTAACCCCCGTGCTTTGCAGACGCCAAAACTGAGGTTCGGGTTAGAGAAATGATTTGCGTAAAGTCACGCGGACGGGAGTGACAGAATTGGGAGGTAAAACCACGTCCTTTGGCGCCAAGGCCTGCGCATCCCGGTCACGCTCTCTGCCCCAGAGCGGACACGGGCTGGTAGTGCTGACCTCATACCAGAAAATGGGAGAGGATTTGCCTGGGCTTGACCACGGACTTGGCTTAGAGGTTGCCCTTTTTGACTCTTTTCTACCCTCCCCGCCCCCACCCCCTGTGTTGGCCCTTTGGTTTTGCAGTTTTAAAAAATTGGAGCGAAGGAATATGGGCGGGTCAAAAGCGGCCGGAGGAGAGAGTGAATACAGAAGCTGGGCGGGAACTTGTGGTTCCTGACCATTTTTCCGGTCTGGTCCTAACGAACCAGCTTTCCTGTTAAACGTTGAAACAGGAAAGCGAAGAGTTCGAGTAGAAGAAGTTCTTATTCCTGTTTTCCTTCAAAACAGGATGGCCCCTGGGAAGTGTCTCTTGGGGGTTGTTAGAGTCAGGCTTTCAGGGGACAAAGGGGTGGGGTGGGGGTGGGCACAAGACAGTTATCCTTGACACGGGTATGGAGATGGTTTTAAGTAGGGAGACCTACTATTAGTGAAGCACTGTGGTGGGCAGGGGAGGACCCACACTTAACCCCACACCCATTTTAGAGACTGGAAAATACCCAGGCTGCAGTGGCTGATCTGCCTTACAGAGAAATCCACCCTCCTGCCGCTCCACACAGTGGCCTCCAGTGACCCAAAGACCTAGCTTTTACTCCAGCCCTTCTGCAAGTTCCTTCAGCTTCCTCCTGTACTTAAAATGGAGGAAATCGTGCTCAGTAGGCAGTACTGATAAAAGTACTTGAAAAAAAATCTGTCCTTTTTACATGTATAGCAACTATACAACTGATAAGGTGAACTGAATAGGTACCACATTTAGAGATAAGCTTTTATATTTTGATCTGTTGCTTGATGCAAGCTTGTATATTCCCTCCTGGTGCCTATAAAATGGTGATCTTAAGGATGCTTCAAACAAGGTTGTTTTGTCATGCATATCAAGTGTTTAAACAGTTATTATTTTTGGTACACTTAAATAATAGAGGTTAATTTGCTTTGCAGATAATTAATAACTATTCTTTAGCTTTGGCCAGGGTGATATCTACTGTCTCCTGGACGTGAGTAAGTTTTCCCTGGCAGGATAATCACGGAATAGCCCTGGGAGCCTTCAGCCTTTGTCCTAGGGCACATTTTGTGTGTTGTCTTCACACTTCTCTGAAGGATTCACACTAGCTGGCAAGTGGATGTAGTTCTTTCCCTGTCCACATGGGCATCCTGCCTGGCCAGTGTTCCATCTCAGTGTGGAATTCCTGTGGTGGTCAAGGGATTCAGGAGGGCAGTCTCCTCTGAATTGGGTCACTGACTTCGCTGTATCCTGTGAGCTCCACCCTGGTCTGGGGTACCCACGTGACTAGAGTCAAAGTTTCCTGCTTGCTCCTGTGGTCACTCAAAGGCCTGTGTCCTGGGGCAGTTTTCCTCTACAGAGAAAGTTGGATGGTGTCTTCTGTTTTCCCATCTTGAAATTATCTGGCAAACTGTTTTTCAGATGAATTTCCTCTACTGACAACCAAGCGTGTATTCTGGAAGGGTGTTTTGGAGGAGTTGCTGTGGTTTATCAAGGTAAAGAAGCTGCTGCTATTGGGAATCAACAGTCTGTTCTCAACCCAGCACCAGCGAGATCCTTTAAAAAGTCAAATCATGTCATTCTTCACCTATAGCCCTTAGTGGCTCCCATTTCACACAGTAAGAGCCAGGGGCCCCTGTCCCAGCTCTGGCTTCAGCTGGCTTGCTGCTCACTCTGCTCCACCCACCTGGCCTCCTTACTAAACTTTGAGCACATCAGAACATTGCCACCTAGGGCTCTGGAACTTGCCAGTCCTGTTCCCTGGAGCCTTCCCCTACATGCAGCATGACTCACTCCCTCACCTCCTTCAAGTCTCTGCTCAGTGGGCCTTCCCTAACCTTCCCATCTAAGACTGATTATCCCCCCTCCCTCCCCGACATACACACACCCTCCTCCTACCCTCCTTTGTTTTCTCTGCAGAGAAACATCATCAGCTGATGTATGATGTGTGTCCTCCCCTTTCCCCCCTGGAAGGGGGAAAGTAGACAACAAATGAACAAGTAAAATGTATTAGAAGCTCCATGAGGGCAGAGAATTTGTTTTTTCCTGTTCACTTTTTATCCCCTGGGCCTAGAACATAGCCTGCCATATAGTAGATACTCAACATAGATTGATCACTGAATATGGATCCCAACCATGTTCTCATATTTGTATAAGCTAGAATGATCTCTTGAGTAACAAGCTATACCTCTTCTAAAGAGCCAGGTAGGTACCTTGGGTAAGGGCTAAGGTGCTGTGATGATGGACAGCTTCCTCTTGCTCTGTCTCCTGGTCCAGGCTGGTAATATTCTGGCCAGTGCTGGTTAGAGGGTGCCTGAGGAGATGGGCTCAGTTCTGGGCTGTGTAGAAACCGGGATCCCTTCTACAGAGCACTCTGTGTGGCTTGTATGATCTTGGGCCAAACCAAACTCAAGACTTCCTACTGCATTTTAGAAAGGGTTTAGAATTCGATCCAATCCAGTCTTCCTTAGTTCCATGTTCTTTTTTTTAATTTTTTTAATTTTTTTTAACATTTATCTATTTTTTTTTTTTTTTTTAATTTTTTTTTTTTTTCAACGTTTATTTATTTTTTGGGACAGGGAGAGACAGAGCATGAATGGGGGAGGGGCAGAGAGAGAGGGAGACACAGAATCAGAAACAGGCTCCAGGCTCTGAGCCATCAGCCCAGAGCCCGACGCGGGGCTCGAACCCATGGACCGTGAGATCGTGACCTGGCTGAAGTCAGACGCTCAACCGACTGCACCACCCAGGCGCCCCAACATTTATCTATTTTTGAGAGAGCACAAGCGGGGAAAGGGCAGACATACACACAGAATCCAAAGCAGGCTCCAGGCTCTGAGCTGTCAGCACAGAGCCCGATGCGGGGCTCGAACCCACGAATTGTGAGATCATGACCTCTGAGCCGAGGTCAGATGCTTAACCGACTGAGCCACCCAGGGGCCCCTGCTTAGTTCTATATTCTTGAGGCATTTTCTTCCGTGTTGTCTTCTCTCAGCTGACAGTGAGTGTCTAGTTCCAGGCACGTCATCAGAAATCTCAGATGACATTTATAAACCATCTAGTGCCCAGTCTGAATGGATATAAAAGGGAGACATTTGAAGCAATATGGGAAAGATAGAAAAATGACGTCTTGGAGGTGGAAAAAGTATAAACAAAAACAGAAGGGAGGAAATGAGATGCTCAGAAATAAATGCAGTCACTTGTTTTAATTTAGCTTGAATTCAGGATTCTAAGAACCCTTTACCAGGAACGTGTCAGGCTCCCCTCTGATAGAGTTTTTCCCTGGGTGACTGGATGAAACACAGGAGTCAGAATGAACCTGCACTGCTGCTGGCATCCGTGGGCAGGATGGAGAGACGGGGTCTGTGCTGAAGTTAGGATCTGTGGTGCACTGAGCACTTTGTGTCCTCTACCCTCACACTACTGTGTGTGGGGAATACTGAGCTCTTCTGTGGATGGAGATAGCAAGGGCAGGGGGTCAGGGAGCTGTCAGAGAAGGGTCGTGGAGGGCAGGCACAGAGCCCCGGTGTGTGTGTGTGGCACCACAGCCTTGCTTGTCCCCATTACAGCATGTCCTACCCAGAGGCCGTTGAGATCTGTCTGTGACCTGGAGGCACTATCAGGACATAGGTTAGGATGATATGGGCCACATCTGATGAGATTAAATATAAGAAATAAACATGGGCTCGTACTTGGGAAAAAACAAAACACCACCTTAACTGCATATATAGGTTGGGGTAAACATAACTCGACAGTGCCACATATAATGTGGATGATAGATTTGCAAGAAAAGCTGATACCGATTACACCAATCAGTGAAATAGCCTATGTACCAACCAGGTCTAAGATACACTGAACAGACTGCAGGTGAGGCATTAAGTGCATTTTGGGGGATCACACTTAGACACACATTTTGTTAAAAAGCACAAGACTGTTAGGCGAGGTGGGAATAATGAAAGGGTTTGGAGGTGTTTAATCTAGAACATTTAGTTGAGAAGAATAGGAGAAAAGATTTGAAAGGGTAATAATTCCAAGAATCACCTGTCCTGGAAGTGATAACCAGAAAACTGCCCTAGAGGCCCTCAAAAAGTCAGCTGGGACTGGCCTTTAAAGATGGGATGTCCAGCTGTGCAGGACGTGTGAGTGCCTGTCCCTGGTGTGTTAGCACGGGCCAGAGGCCTAATTGGTGGGAAGCTCTTGGGCTATCAACTCCTTATGGCTCAGTTCACTTGGATGCCTTCTCTGTTGTCCTGTCTCTTCCAGGGATCTACAAACGCTAAGGAACTGTCATCCAAGGGAGTGAAAATCTGGGATGCCAATGGGTCCCGAAACTTCTTGGACAGCCTAGGATTCTCCAACAGAGAAGAAGGGGATTTAGGCCCAGTTTATGGCTTTCAGTGGAGGCATTTTGGGGCAGAATACAAAGATAAGGATTCAGGTGAGAAAACAGAGCAAAGCCTTAATTTCCTGAGCATCTGGTATAGCATGAGTTTGCTCCATTGTTTCTAGTGAAGTTGGGGTTGTAAGAAGCCAGTCTGGGGAGCTGATATATATAGAACTTTGACCTTGTGAGAGGCTGTTTCAGATTCAGGTAGATCACACTCTTGGTTGTTAGTTTTTATTGGGTGCTTGGTACTTTCTGTAGCTTGTTTCGCTAGCAGATAGTTGGTCTGCTGGTTGGTCATTTGGTTGCCGTGTTGGGGAATAAGGTAGGAGTTCATCTGGGGGACAAAAAGAACAAGATCGCCTTGTGGTGGCTTGATCTCCCCTTTTGATACTGAGCGACCCAGCACCCTTTAGGTGGAGCTTATGTAATAGCAGTTGTTGGGTTACCCTCTTCTCCCTGCCCTCCTGGGGTGGACAAGAAGATGAAACATCTTACTCCTGGATGGTGACCTTCCTCAGTCATTTGGTGGCACCACCTGCCCCAGTCCTTTGACCCTTCCTGTCCTGCTTGTCCATAGGCCAGGTGTTGCAAAAGCAAATGCCTAACTCCTCAGGGTGCGTGCGTGTGTGTGTGTACACATACATAGGAAGTAATAGTTTGCTAGCTGGACAGAAACCATTGACAGCACCTGTAGATTTATGTAAGTACCACAACCAAAATCTAGAACTGTGCCATCATGGTGCATCTTTTTTTTTTTTTTAATCTTTTATTTATTTTTGAGAGAGAGTATGTGAGCAGGGGAAGGAACAGAGAGAGGGAGACACAGAATCCAAAGCAGGCTCCAGGCTCTGAGCTGTCAGCACAGAGCCCAATGTGGGGCTCGAACCCACTAACCGTGAGATCATAACCTGAGCCAGAGTCAGATGCTCAACCAACGGAGCCACCTAGGCGCCCCTTTTTAATCTTT
This sequence comes from Puma concolor, assembly GCF_028749965.1. Lineage (NCBI taxonomy): Eukaryota > Metazoa > Chordata > Mammalia > Carnivora > Felidae > Puma > Puma concolor. The sequence goes on along the minus strand of NC_141678.1, from coordinate 43,479,506 downwards.
GTTATTACTTTTTCTGAAGCTGTGATTGTGACAGAATTTTGTTCTCTCCAAAATTAAGAGCTGCTAGACCAGAACCTAGTCTAACACCAATAAGTGGAAGTTTAACCAGAGTGAATATAAAGCTCCACATTCCTCAGACTTCTCAGCTTCCAGTTCCATTTCAGGAAGAAGGCAAGGAATTAAAGTCCAGAGACCAGAAATGGGAGAAAAGTACAAGGTGGTGTAATAGTTAAAGAGGTTTCCTGATGTTTATGGATCAGCAGGGGTTTGGCTGCTAAATTTTAATTTTAGATGTAAATAATGCTAGATCACAGAGGGGAATCCACCCACAGTCTTTTGTTAGTATGTTCCACAGCAGCAAAGTGTGACAAGAATGGTTGATGGGTATAGAGACAGTCTGTGGGACCACTGGAAGAAACCGATTGCTGGGATTGGAGAAGGTTAGGAAGGGGAGGGGTTGCACCATGACAGACCGAATATTTAAAAAAGACTCATAGAAAAGAAAATAGACTTTGTTATAGCTCCAGAGAATAGACCTAGGAGCCCTGAACTCAACATCACCCCACGAGAGCTAAGCAATTTGTAGAGTGGATTAGATACCTTGTAGTGTGGCCACAGGGCGGCTGTGGTAGGACAGTGGTGGATGGCCTCTAAGGTCATCTCATAAGATCCTGTGATTGATATGTGGACATGTCTTCTCTTTTTTGACGATTCTACAGATTATTCAGGTCAAGGAGTAGATCAACTGCAAAAGGTGATTGACACAATCAAAACCAACCCCAATGACAGAAGAATCATCCTGTGTGGTTGGAATCCAAAAGGTTGGAAGCATCCCAATTATTGTCTTGTGTCCTAACTGTAACATTAGCACAAAGGGAAGCCATGTAGCTTTGCATGGAGGCTACCGAGAGGAGGCTGGATCCTGGGAACCACCACCCTCAGCTGCATGGCTGATACGACCCTGGGCAGGTCACACTTGGCCCCATTTTCACCTTCAGATGATGGGGTTGGATGCAGATGATTTTAATGTGTGTATTTATACTTATTCTTACTCCAAAGAGGGCTTTAAATTACCTATAAAAATACGCCAAGGATTTTAACAGTTTAAATTGGGGCAGATGAAGTTTCATGTCCCTGCCACCTGGCTGTTAACATTTTAACAGTTATATTATAAAATTAAACTGACCAAGATGTAATAAATATTACCCAGAGTCAAATATTTGCGTTTATAATAGAGACTTTGAATACAGGAGGGTGTGCCTGAGATGCACACCTGTGGTCCTTGTAAATGAATGAATTCCTCCTGTACTTGTAGTTTGGTGCCATGAAGGTAGCACAAGTAATTTCCGCTTGGATCAAAGAGTGTTGCTTCAGTTGTAAATGGACATCTGCAGAAGTCTTCTGTTGATGGATGGGTCACCGTAGGCGTTGTTCCATCCTCAGGATTGGAATGGTCTGCTCTTGACATAGGGGGAGGTGGGGGGGGGGGGTCACTGGCCCAGTGGCTTTTTCTCATGATCTCCCCCATGTGAGTTGTCTTCTGTTTCTCTCCTGTTTTACTCTGTGTATAGCTGCATTCTTTAAAACCACCATCTCCTCATTTTCCTTTGTGCTGGCTCCTCAGATCTTCCTCTGATGGCCCTGCCTCCGTGCCATGCTCTTTGCCAGTTCTACGTGGTGAACGGGGAACTGTCCTGCCAGCTGTACCAGAGGTCAGGAGACATGGGCCTGGGTGTACCCTTCAACATCGCCAGCTACTCCCTGCTCACCTACATGATCGCACACATCACAGGCCTGAAGGTGAGCTGCTCTCTGGAAGGAATGATTGCTACCAGCCTAAAGCACTGAGCTCTTAGATTCTTCAACGTGGAAAAATTAATTGCAGAGTATTCAGTGTCTGATTACTTTTAAAATGTGCTCTAGGTAATTAAGAAGTGAACTTGCTCACCTTGCAGCTTCCCATGGAGCTTTCCTGTCTTTGTGGTGTGTATAAACAAGCAGGTTTATATAGTTTATAATATAAGACAACTCTTATGAATACCACCTTTTCTCAAAAGCTACACTGGTGAAATTCTTTTCTAAAAAGCCTTGGAATGTCTGCATAGTCTACATAATGTTCTTTCAAATGATGTGTTTTAAAGGAATTGAAACTAAAAACATTTACCATTTTGCTTGCTCCTGTGCGATTTAGCCAGGTGACTTCATACATACTTTGGGAGATGCGCATATTTACCTGAATCACATTGAACCGCTAAAAATGCAGGTAAGAATGATACCGGTCATGCTTTGGAGTTTGGTAACCTCTCTTGATAAAAGGCTGCCTTCTAGAACATCCCTCATATAACAGCCCTTCTGCTCTGTGCTGTGGCAGATAAGATGGCCTGTTCCAACTACAGGGCTTCAGCTTAGGGATGGTGGTGGGCAGGGACAAGGTGGACACATTTTAGCACCCCCAGACACTTAACAGTGCTGGGAGGTACTAGATAGCGGGACCAGAGAGGGAGAGCCCATATTTGGACCAGTGGGTTTGGGACCTTCCCAGGGGTAGCATTTTCAACTCATATTTTTACTTGAAGGAAAATTTAAATGCAGATGTTTTCCCGTCATATGAAATACCATACTTAGGTATTAACTTTCAAAAGTCTGTTCAAATCCTGAGTTATAGCAGCCAACAAATGATTTTAAATGGCAATTAAAAAATGAGTGTCTAGGGGTACCCGGGTGGCTTGGTTGGCTGAGCATCTGACTCTTGATTTCGGCTCAGGTTGTAATCTCATGGTCATGGGATTGAGCCCTGAGTGGGGCTCTGCGCGGGGCATGGAGCCTGCTAGGGATTCTTCCTCCCTCTCTCTGCCCCTCTCCTGCATCCACACGTGCTCTAAGAAAATAAAATTAAATAAGTCTAATGCTTAATGATCCCCAAGAAAAAAAATTTTGAACCGAAACCCTTTTAGCCCCTTCCAGGTGAGATCCAGGTTTTGAAAGTTCCTCCTTTGAGGGAGTTTAGCTGCTTTTGTTTAGAGGGTAACTTCAGGGTTTACCCAGTTGCCTCTCTGGCTGTCTGCTCCAGTCTGGACAGAATAACGTGAGGTTGTAACACGTGTGCCTGCCCTCAGTGCCACCATCTGTTCATGCCAGGAACACCAGCTTGCATCCCTTTCTGTTGTCAGATGTCACATCTTACATTGCCCTCACTGCCAAGGACAGTTGGGATAGGGATTTGGGGACTCATACTCCCATACTGAGCACTGTAACTTCTGAGTAGTTATGGATTTGAAAGTAAAAGATTGCATCCTGTCCTTAATAAATTTACCAAGAACAGCCAATTATGAGATGAGCCACAAGGCTCCACCCGATGTGATTCCACATATCCTTCAGTCCCCACTTGTGGGAGAGGATCAGTTATATTCCAGTAGTGTTGCATAAGCAGGGACAGGTGTCCATACTATTACAGTCCTATGAAATAATATTTTGTTGATAAAATACTGTGTACTTGTCTCAGAATTAAAGCAGCTTGCACCGATAATGGCAAAATAACGATTTCCTATTATTTTTAGCTACAGCGAGAACCAAGGCCTTTCCCAAAGCTCAGAATCCTTCGAAAAGTTGAGACAATTGATGACTTCAAGGCTGAAGACTTTCAGATTGAGGGGTACAATCCTCACCCCACTATTAAAATGGAAATGGCTGTTTAAAATGCTTTTAAGGGAGATACCGGAAAGATACTGATTCTTGAGGGATTAGACTGAATGCCCGGATGAAAGGTGTTTCACCCTAAAGAAAGAAAGAACTAGGTCAGAAGTCTATTGGTGACCGGCAGTTACACTTGATTAGCTTTTGAGAATGTTGCCACTGGCCAACAGTTCTCTTACTAACAAACGACCTTGAGTTTGGTTAACTCCCTGGGGATGTGTGAAACTGCCAAGGTTAGGGATAAAGTAAGGAGAGTAAAAATTTATATGCTCTTAAAATGTGTACCTGCATTTCAATCCCATATTTTTATGAAGCTCAGTGCATTTCAATTACATGAAAACTATTCCCCCAGATTTGAGCAAGCTGAATAACACCAGCATGCATGATAATGTACAGTTGTAGTTATGAACATTTAAAGTTACTTGCTTTATATATTGCTATAATAAAGGAGTGTTGTGCGTTCATCTGGTGTTTTGTTTTTTAATTTTTTCTATTCTGTATTGCCATTCTGCTCACTGCTTGCCTAAAATAGATTTAACTGAACCCTCCTAAATAAACATATGCTGTATTCTCGTTTGGATCCTGCTTAGAGGGTTAGTATATTTTAGAAATGCTGACTAGACTGTATTTTGCCCTGTTTTTCTGCAGTTCATCTATTTCTGGCTGCATTTTATCATTAGCATTTAATGACCATTTAGGATAAAGGTTTACTTAAGGGTTATGGAAAAATAATACATGAAATGCCATTTTTATGCTCATTACTGCTGCCATAGTTTCAGTATCGTGTGAATCCTCTACTGATAGAGTTAGACTGAGCAAGAATAGAAATGCTAAACCACTCAGGGGCTTATCTGTGAAATCCTTTTACCTTTGTTACACACCAGTTACCTCTGTGACACACACATGGCACTGCAGGACTATTTTTTTACCCTGCTAATTTCTGACAGATGTTAGATAGAATAAGGCATTGTTCCAACAATTAAATAACCTGCTTATTTTCAAAGTGCAGTTTAATGTCTAGGTACCAGCACTTGATAGAAATTTTGTAAGAACATCTTTCTGGATTTTGAGTTAAATCTAAATTTGTTTAAGGATTAATAAGGAGAATATGTGTTTATTTGCTAAAAGAATCAAGTAATAATGATGACTGAGCTGATTCCTGAGGTTAACAGGACTTTCAGCTGAATTTGTTTTGATTGCTAGGGTGATTTTACCCCCTGTTTTTTTAAAACCATACCCAAAAAGTTTTAAGCCTTTTCGCTTGAAAAAGGAAAGAGTATTGGGGCTGAACATTTAATTATTTTGAGCAGCAAGAAGTTTCTTCCAGACTTCACCATCTGGATATTGGTGTTTCTTTACAGATTCCTCCTTCATTTCTGTTGAATAACCAGCATCCTATCAAAGACAAAAAATAGAGTAGTGTTAATAACCACCCAGAACAAAACTCACTTATGTATTTCTGCTGCCTGTAGAGATGCTGTTTTCAGATTGTTTGAAATGAGGAACACACTACTGGCTGCTTCTCAGGATTAAACTAATCACACCTCCTTTGACAATTCAATCTCTTGTTGCTGAAAATGAACCCCAACGTCTTGGACATGGTGAAGATTAATGGTCCAGATAACACAACCACAGTCTCAACGTTTCAGTTCACTAACCTCCAGGTGGTGCCATGTTTGTTTTTTGTTCTTTTGGTTGGTTTGTTTTTGCACAAGAAATGCATTTTAAGGTCTCAGCTGGTGTCGGGAAGAAAGGCCTGCATTAGAGAAGCCTTGTCGGAGCAGTTTCACCCTCAACTCCTGACCTTTGGGCCTTGGGAATTTGATATTGCTAACTAAGGAGCCATTTGTAATTTTTAGATACTGAAAATAAACTCTAAGGAGACAGAGCTTTGTGCTCCAGGGTCTAACCCACAAGAACAAGTCTACCAGGGGCTGGCAGTGCTTCCTCAGGGAGGCCTCTCTGGCCGAGCTCACCTTAGGAGGCATGTAGGAAGCCTTCTTGATTGTCACTGGATACCTGAAATGTTCATGCAGGTGGTCGACATATTCGCACATCCTAGGAGGAAGGAATCAGATTGGGGCAATAATGCCTTGCGTTAGATCATTTATGTGGTACTAACTGTCCAAGCAAAGGGGTGAGTACCACTAAAGAAAGGGTGGACTTGATCTGGCACAGGTTTCTATGCAAATCTTTCAACCTCTGCCTCAGGTCCTTCCCATCTGCAAAATAAAGTACTATGAGGGCTTGGTTGAAGTCTCCTCATGTGGATACCAGAAGTCTCTTGTAACTACGGATGGTCCCTGACTTAGGATGGTCTGACTTAAGATTTTTTGACTTCACGATGGTGCAAAAACCATACGTGTTCAGGAGAACTGTATTTCAAATTTTGAGTTTGGATCTTTTCCTGGGTTCATGATGTGTGACACGATCCTCTCTCATGATGCTGGGCTGTGGCACAGCAGACCCCAGTCAGCCACGCCATCATGAGGGTCAACAACCAGTATACTGACAACCGTTTGTACCCATACAACCTCTCTAACACTTTCAGCACAGTATTCAATAAACTGCATGAGCTATTCAACACTTCATTACAATACAGGATTTGTGTCAGATGATTTTGTCCAACTTTAGGCTGATACAGGTGTTCTGAGCATGTTCAAGGTAAGCTAGCCTAATCTATGATGTTCAGTACGTTAGGTGTATTAAATGCATTTTTAAATGTATTTTTAATGTTAATATTTATCAATAATTGATAACAATCTATTACTATATATTAGTAATCAATATGTTATGCTGGGCTTGTCAGAATGTTAAGCCATCTTCAGCCAAGAAAGATCTGTAAAGGTTTTATTACTCCCATCAGTTTAGACTCTATAAGTATCTGGGATTATTTGGGTGCCTTTAGCCAAAAGTTAGATGAATAGACTAAAATCACCAAATGAGATCCCATCCAGCTACACACGATTTAGAAGAAGAGCACAGGTTTTACTACCAGACTGGTCTGTGTTCAGATTTGAGGTCAGCTACCTTCTAGTTTTGTGACTTGGGGCAAGTAACCTAACTCTGCCACCTTGCTTTAGCCACAGGTTAATGAACAGCCACGACAGGCAGCCCGTGTGCCCGGTGCTGGGAATTCACAAAGGACCTGGTGAGACAGGGCCTCATGGTTTCAGTGGACACAGAGACTAAGTTACCGACTAGAATATGCACTATGTGTAATCTACAAAGAACAGGCTACAGATGAAGAACCAGCCCCATGGGAGAGGATGTTCTGGCCTTGAAGGATGAGCAGGGAACGGGTGTTCCACGCAGTCGTAAAGCAGGGGTGCTGAGCTGCTCCTGCGCCTTGCGGCTGGCTGCTCTGCGTGCACAGCAGCATCCCGGCAGCGAGGTGTGCTTCAGGAGGGTGGCACCAGCACTTCTGCCCACTCCTGGGTGGTCGCAGCGCACTGCTCTCGGGGCTCGCCCTCCTCCTCTCGGCCCTCCAGATTGGCAGGACCTTTCAAGGTTGACCTCCCCTTGGTCCCACCCTCAGAACAGAAATGAGAGGGGCAAAAGCAGAATAGCCCAGGAATGTTCACTTCTTATCGAACAAAATATTTCAGACATAAAAGGCAGCATCTATCTACTCACCACCTGACTTGAGACAGGTACTATATCACTGAAGCCCAGTCTAAACCCTCACGGATCCCATTTCTCTCTCATGGTCCTGCATTTGGTGTTTACCATTCCCATGCACGTTTTCTATGCTTCTGCCATATAAAGATCACTTCTAGTGATCTTTCGGCGATTCCACATTTAATTCCAAGAGGAAAGAAATGCATAGTAAAGCCGTATGTGTGCAGATGATCAGAAGACTGTCTTAAAGTTCACCTGGGATGTGTTGAGAAACAAGATGGAACCAGATGCAGCCACATTACAGAGGACTACAGCATTGAGACCAGGAGATTGTACAGAAGCAGAGAATACACACACGATGAAAGCAAGGCTTTAAAAAGGAAGGGGTTCTGGTTTCCACCTGGTTGCAACCCCCACCCACCCACCCATCACATACTTAGAAAACAAAGGCAGCTACCAAAACCCCACCCCCATGAAAGAAAAAGAGCTCTGTCCACTGCTAGGGCTCCAGTTTAATGGCTGCATGTGAAGAAGAGGAAGCAAAACCAACTTGGCCTTTGAGTTATAGGATGTGGCAATGGACAGAGTTCTTAGCGCCTCTGGTCGCCAGAGCAGAATTTTAAAAGGTCTGGCCTGGACCGAGGGACACTTCTGAAGCTAACTCCACGTTACTGACCTGTTTTTAAGGCTTGCAGAAACTGATATGAAGTCAAATATAATCAGGTGCTGTACCAATTCACAGAGGCCAACTCCACCAGCATGGGGGCAAACGGGAACTACAATAAAGACAGATTTCTACTTAATGCCAGGTAGGGTGGGGGTGGGGATGAAAGAGAACCTCCAGGTTTTCTCATTGCCCACAGGTGATTATATCATTCATTACGGGGATGAAACTCCAGGATAAAAATCGTCAAAGAGCGCTTGATTAAACCGAAAAGAGTCCCTACAGAGGGCTCCACGGGTGTGTGGTGGGCAGGAAATGGAGGTTTGGTGTGCAGCTCCAGGGTGCCCTTACTTTCAAACTTTTTGGCCATCAGCAACACTGAGAGGTTTTCATTGACACTTCCCAGCCTGCAGCTGTCAATCTGGAGAAACTGCAGGGCTTTCGCTTGGAGAAGCTGCTTAAATATGACTCTATTGTGGCACTGGAAATAGAATTAAAATAAAACCAACAGAATGGGGCACCTGGGTGGCTCAGTCGTTGAGCGTCCGACTTCAGCTCAGGTCATGATCTTGCGGTTCGTGAGTTTGAGCCCCACATCAGGCTCACTGTGGTCAGCCTGTCAGCGCACAGCCTGTTTCGGACCCTCTGTCCCCTTTCTCTGCCCCTCCACCGCTTGCACTCCCTCCAAAATAAATAAACATTAAAAAAAAAAACCGTTTAAAATAAAACTAATTAGAAGAGTCAGCATTGGCCATTAGGGTATCTACACCTGGCAATGCGCCAATTCCAAGTCACTCCTCAGCGGCCTCTGGAAGCTTGGACTGTATCTAGTCTTTGTTTTCACCCGCGTGAAGCAAGCCCTGATAATACAAGCTGGGACCTCGCTGCTCACTGCTTTATAAATCCGTTAGTGGAATGGTCACACCACGGTCATGCTAAAGTCACATCAGCTTGACATCTATTAAGGAAATGCTGTCATAGTGACTGGCAAGTGGGAAGTGAAGCAAACATCAGGATGAAATATGGTGATGACGATGAGCAGGTGGTTTGGACGACAAAAAACACGGCTAAACAGCATTGCTCCTTTTGCTGGGAAAACTGAGAATCTGTTCCTTCACACTGCTCTGCTCGTGGGTGGACTGACGCAGGTTTTGGCAGGCATTTGTGCTTCGTTTTATAAGCACAAAGAGTGAACGCAATAATGTTTACTCCGTTTGGAAGCTGGCTTTCTTAAAACCATACAGTGCATCTTATGCCCTTGCATGAGCAGCTTTAAATTGCTGCCTTGTGAATTTTGATTAGATACTTTGAGGAAGATAAATGGCCTTAGTCATATAAATTGTGGGAAAAGAGACAAACTTTTGACTGTATCTGACTCCAGGCTCTACTGATGTGCCGTAAAATATCCCCATTTCTGAAATTAAAACTCCCCAACTCGGGGGCACCTGGGTGGCTCAGTTGATTAAGTGTCTGACTTTTGATTTCGGCTCAGGTCATGATCTCATGGTCGTGGGATCCAGCCCCACATCAGGCTCTGTGCTGAGCATGGAGCCTGGTTGGGTTCCTCTCTCTCTCTCTCTCTCTCTCTCTCTCTCTCTGCCCCTCCCCGACTCATGTTCGCTCCAAGTAAACAAGCATTAAAAAAAAAAAAGAAAAAGAAAGCTTCCAAACTCAAAATAACACAGGTGATGTAACCTAATGTATGCCAGTGTCCTCAGTGGCTGGCCAGTGTGTACTGTCCCCAAGGAGATGTCATTTACCTGCTCTCCTGTGGCGACACCAATTCCTAGTGGGACCAATGCCTGTAAAATATAAGGCAACTTGATGTTATTTTCCCAAACCTTTAAACTGAAACTCCCAATGTTTAAAAATATTTACAGTTGTTTAACTACTTAAAGCTGAAGAAGGAAACGTCCCTGCTGTGGAGCCATGTGAAGTTTAAGGAATGGCAGAAGGTGGTCAAGGGGATGATGTATGCACACAAGAGCGGCTGTGTGTGCCTACAGAGGATACAGTCAGCACTAGTTCATATGCTGCCGTTAGTTCCCTTCCCGGCTACAGTTCTGCAGATTCTCCCAACCGCCCTCTTCTGTAGTTGTTCTAGAGCCCTCTCCCTTCAAGCTCAGCAAGCGGTCTTAGATCCACTTTACAGGTCAGGGTAAGCTCATTCCTAACCTGGTGAAATGCTCACTTGGCAAGTGCTGGAGTCTTCTTAGACTCAGACTGCTCTCTCAGTCCTACTGCCTGAAGCTACCTCACTTCCCTCCACTTGGGTTCCAGGCTGCTCTCCCCTGCCCCCACCGGGATTGCGAGGCCATAGGTACTCTCCTCAGGTATCAGTGGCACCAATAGCTAACATTGAGCTCTTACTAGCGTGGTGTGCTCTCAACTGTGTGGTGCTGCGTGAAACCGTGACTGAAATGACTGCTCATCACAGCCCACTGGGACAGGAATCATCATCACCCCCATTTCACAGAGGCAAAACAGGTTCAGGGCTAGCAACTGTTCCCAGATGACAAAGCTAGAAAGGGGTAGAGCCCAGGCTTGAACTCCAGGCCCACTCCAGAGCCAGGGCAGACATCTGAACCACTAGATAGAACCACTCCCCTACAGAAAAGCCCTAGGGGCACCTGGGTAGCTCAATTGGTTGAGTGTCCAACTCTTGGTTTCGGCTCAGGTCATGATCCCAGGGTTGTGGGATTGAACCCCGCATTCGACTCCATGCTGACTATAGGGCCTGCTTGAGATTCTCTCTCCACTGCTTGCATTCTCTCTCTCTCTCTCTAATAAATAGATAACGTTTAATTTAGGAGCCAGTTATCCCCAATCCTGCTAGCTGTCCCGCCTCTAATGGGATATGTGGACATGGATGATTCATGGAAAACCAGAAGCCTCGGCCTCCTCGTCTCCAGGTCAAAAGTTAGAGCAGATGGTCGCTGAGGCACCTTCTAGCTTCCTTGTTTATGTTTTTGGGAACTTCTAATTTAAATGTTCTCGGTTATCTCAAAACAAAAACAAAAACAAAAAAAAACAGAGTGGGGAAAAGTAGTAGAGGAGGGGGGAAGTCATTCACTCTACCATTTTAGAGAATATGTTTCTGACACTAAATAGGTACCAATGATTATTTCTTCCTTTTAATCATTTCCTGAACCTGCTCTATTCTAGCTGCCCTCTCCCTTCACCACCTGGCCTCCTAGGTTACTGGGAAAGCCTCCTAGCTCTACTCTCTGCCTCCAGTTTCTTTCTGTCTGTTCCACACCTGCCCTGTACCCCGTGTCTCAATCCATCCTACATGTTTTTTCCCAGTGAAATCTTCTTTAATCCTATTATCTCCTTCAAGACACTATGGTGGCTCACTGTGTTGGGCCACATCTTCTGCACAGACAGACCTGCTGTCTGGCCCCATGGACCCATCTTCCCCACATCCCCTGTGCTGGGGATCTCCAGGGCCTGTTGTTTCTGTGGCTTCCCCCGGCCTTGGTCTGTCTGCGCCCACTTCATGGGATGCCTCCTGAGTGGATGGCCTTCCCTATGTAAACAAGACCTCAGATGGCTGAAACCCAGAAGAGCTTCTGAGGAGACCCTCCAGGTGGGCAGCGGTGCAAGTCCCTGTGTAGGCAAGCGGGCAGCACTAGGGCATGGCTACCCCCATAAGAACCCTGAGGCAAACGTCTTGTTTCTCGAACCATGGCCTGTCACTAGATTCTCATTTCAGAACGACTCCTCAGAAGCTTTCAGTTCTGTTTATTTTTTTTTTTTTTAATTTTTTTTCAACATTTATTTATTTTTGGGACAGAGAGAGACAGAGCATGAACGGGGGAGGGGCAGAGAGAGAGGGAGACACAGAATCGGAAACAGGCTCCAGGCTCTGAGCCATCAGCCCAGAGCCTGACGCGGGGCTCGAACTCACGGACCGCGAGATCGTGACCTGGCTGAAGTCGGATGCTTAACCGACTGCGCCACCCAGGCGCCCCAGTTCTGTTTAAATCAACATGGTCACCCCACGACTGCTGCTCACGTCTCCCCCACCTGCAGTACAGCTTTCCTCAGGGTCAGCTCTTGTCTTACCTCCACAAGGCCACTCCACCATCCCAGCCCACGCCTGTCTCTCCCTTCAGTGACCTTCTTTCTACTGTCCTCAGTGCTCAGGGCCCCACCCAGCATGCCCCCATGTCTTACCCTCTTCTCTCCAGCTAGGCTGTGAAGTGGGGAGAGTGGGAGGGCATCCCTCAAACACAGGCTTCTGTGGAGTGTCCCACATAAGAAGCTCATATGTTCATTTACTGAGAGAAATGGAGCAGAATGGCTCCAGTAGGACCTATGACTTCATGTAGGACACACTGAGGTATCTTTCCCAGAACTTGGAACTGACTGTCCTCACAGTGACAATTTTCAGATTAGGGGAGAGTATAGCAATGCAAAGTCACACCAGGGGAAAAAATCTCCCAGGCAGGCAGGAATGGACTGTAAAGCAAGCGAACCTACGAACCCAATGTTGGGGAGGAAGGGTTATCAGAGGAAAACGTAAAAGGGGAATAGGGGTGAGTGCTGGCCGGGGCTGGCCCAGGCACTGCCAGGGGAGGGGTGAGGCTTAAGACTCAACATGCCTGGTGCCAGGAGCAGGCACATCCATGCACTGTGGGGAGATGCGCGGGGCCACACTGGACTGACACCGTCTCATATTTAAATCGCACCACCAGTTCCTGTCCTGATTTTTCACTCACCCAACAACCTCTGGTTTAATGTGGCTCCTTGTGGAGCTTGCTCTGGTCAGAGGATACAAAACTCTAGTGCTCCCAGAAGTTGGGAGTTCTCCTTATAAATTAACTACCTGGCATTCTGGCTTTATATATATCCGTGCTGGACACCTGCCTAAAGGGAGACACACCCTGAGAGAAAGGCTGTTCTCAGATGCTCTGACATATCAGGGTGTCCCTAAACCCAAGAGGAAGGGAAGCCGGGTGGATCGGTGCAGGAAGTGTGTTGGTGTGAGGGCTCCAGGTAGCCTTCTCCTGGGCAGGCCTGACCTAGGCATTAGCTAAGTAAACCTTGTATTTTGAGTCCACCAGAGGAATCTGCACTTTTGTTTCGTTCTGGGGGAGTAAAATATTTTAGTATCAGTCAGATTTCTATATTTACAAAGTCTGGAGCCGTGTCTATTAACCTTTGGTTTGTTGGCAGCCTTTCAACTTTTAGCAACGTACTGTCTCTAAAATATGTAAAAATGTAAAAGGGAAGAAGCAACGGGATTTTGGGATCTGTCAGACCAAACCCACAAACAAAAATACATGGCAGTAGTGACAGAGGCAGGAGCGGCTTTTCTACCTTGGAAATGGTGGCATGTCCCAGAATGTCATCAGGGGAGGTGGGTTCTTCAATCCACAGTGGCTTGAACTCAGCCAGCTTTGACATCCACTCTATTGCCTCAGGCACATCCCAGCGCTGGTTGGCATCCATCATCTGCAGAGAGAGAGAGAGAGAGAGAGAGAGAGAGAGAGAGAGAGAGAGAGAGAGAGAGAGAGAGAGATATCTTTCACCATGAGGTCTGCCTGGTACTGACTTGTGACAGGACTGCAGCTCTGAGGGAGGAAATGCTGTCTGTCACTCAGTGCCACCAACTGCTGAGCAAGACTTCCAGAGGGAGCCTGACATCTCCTCTGTGGAGGATCAGCATGCAGCCGTTACAAAAGGAGCCAAAGAACAGCCACCAAGACAGGCACTGTAGTTCTAGATGTGTCTTCTAGAGGAAATGCAACTCACAGAGCCACTGTGATGTCTGCAAGTGTCCTGGGCTAGGCTCAGGAGAAGTGCTTGCTGGCCCTGGAGCTCTGGCCCGATATGCATTTAGGGCTTGGAAGTACACCTGTCTTGCAGTATTCATTGTTCTGGAAACTACTTTATCACATTCTGAGTCATTCATCGTCAATTCTAAATTTGTTCACTAGTCATTTATTGACTATTGCCAACTATAAGTCTGGCACAATAATAAATAACCCAAACTCTACCATTTATGAAGCACCTACTCAACTGGGTATTTTATGACGCAGTTCATATTAACTCAGTTTACAGAAAAGAAAACTGACATGCAGAGAAGTTAAGGAACTTGCCAAGAACAATTAGCCACATAAATAGCTAGTTCAGATCCAGGCCTCTTTAACTCCCAGGCCCTGTCTCTCTGCATGTGGAGATCCTGCCTGGAAGTCAGGTGCTGGGTGTGCAGAGACTAAGACAGGGCCTCCCCAACCCTGACATTATCACGCTTTGAGAAGACACGGAGGTGGGAATCTCTAGGAGAAAGTGCTAAGTGGTAAGAGTTTCCACAGGGGGCACTATGAAAACCAGATGATAGGACACCTAGAATCAATTGTACCACAAATTACTTGGAGAAGGATGGCCCCTTAAAAGTAGCATTAACTCATGTATAAATAGCGATACTTCTTATCCTAGGTCAAGGACCCAATTCCTATTTTAGTTAACTTAGGAAACATGCCTCCCAAACTCCACAAAAACATCTTGTGACTTTATAAAAATATTTTACATGTAATAAGAAATCTCTTATAAAAATAGTCAGGAATGACTGATCCTTACATTTATCTCAGCCAAGTCTGGCATCTCTTCAACACTGGCTCCCTGAGACTGGCCGCCTGATGGACCAGGCAGGATGTATTTTTTCAGGGGAGTCAAAGAATGGCACACTGGGGCTCCAAGGGGAGACCTGCTTGCTCAGGCGCTTCTGTGCCAGCAAGCAGGAATAATCCCTAAGCCTGATCTTACGCAAGCTGTTCTGCAGAACAGACATTTTAAACTATCAGCTCACACAAATCTGTACTTCCTCTCTCACTCAGCTTTAAAATTCCCAGTGTTCTTTGGGGCACCTGGGTGGCTCAGTTGCGTAAGCATCTGACTTTGGGTCAGGTCATCATCTCATGGTTCAAGTCCCACATCTGGCTCTGTGCTGATGGTGTGGAGCCTGCTTGGGATTCTCCCTCTCTCCCTCTTTCTCTGCCCCTTCAGCATGCTCTCTCTCTGTTTCAAAATAAATAAACTCTAAAAAATAAAATAAAATTCCCAACATTCCTTAATCCTTGATTGAAACGAGTTGCATTTTGGCCCAAGACACAGGCTTCACGCAAGGCTTCTCAATGGTAGGGGAGGACATTTACCAACGTCTTCTCGGGTCCAATCATGTTTCTGATGAGTCGGCACCTACGGATGTCATCCTGGAGATCAGCACCCACTTTTACCTTAAACCTGTAAAACAAATGCGGTTTGGTAGTTTGGACGTGTCCTGACGTGACAAAGACACGTGGATTTTCTGCAGAAGCAGCCGCCTCTGTCAATAATTCACAGGTCATATCTTCTAGTAGCCTTTTGCCCTTTTCTGGTCAGTCCCAGACAAGCCACTTGAAAATAATCTGGCAAATGTATCAGGGCAATAAGGCTAAACCACCTGCTGACCCAAAGTCTAAGAACTAGGAGAGCAGTCAGATATTTAATAACACTGAGTTTTTGCTGTGCCATGACAAGGAATTAAGAACAAAAGCCAGAATTGGAATTAAAGAGAAGTGCCTGTCACATCCTGAACGTAAAGAGTATGATTGATAGGGGTGCCTAGGTGGCTCAGTCGGTTAAGCATCCGGCTTTGGCTTAGGTCATGATCTCACAGTTTGCAGGTTCGAGCCCTGCATCCAGCTCTGTGCTGACAGCTCAGAGCCTGGAGCCTGCCTCAGATTCTGTGTTTCCCTCTCTCTCTGCCCCTACCCTGCTTGCACATGCTCTCTCAAAAATAAACATTAAAAAAAATTAAAAAAAAAAAAGAGTATGACTGATAAAATACCTCCAGCTGTGCAGAGGCTTATACGAGGGCTTCATCCTGAATCAATGCAGTGAAAGGTCAGCCTTCCCTAGGTATGCAGAAAGAGGGAAGGTGCCGGCACTTCCTGAGCGCCTGCTATGACTCCCATTGTGCTGATCCTTTTCAGATACCGCAACTTTGAGGAGAATCACGAGTTAATATTATTCCCATTTTATAGAGAAAGAAAATAAGGTTCAGACAGGTTGGGCCATTTGCCCATTATCACACAACAAGTACCTGTAGGGGACGAGGGGAAAAGGCAAGAGGCTGATTCCAAATCCATCATATCCCAAGCCTCTTTCCAATGCTTCATGCTGCCTCGTTCAAATTCTCACTTCCCGACCCTTCATTTAGCTGAGGAGTTAACAAGAATTCAGTGCCTCCCAAACTTTAGCGTGCACACAAGTCACCCTTTGACATGGGATCTTGTTAAAATGCAGATTCCTGAGCAGCCGGTCTGGGAAGAGGCTGGACTGCCATTTCTGACAAGCTCTCAGGAAATGCTGATGCTCCTGCTCCAGACTACACTGGCAGCAGCAGGGGCCCGTGGCCAGACTGAGAGTCACGCAGGGAGCCCAGGGACCTATTACAGAATGTGCCACTGTGCGCTAAACTGGTAGACTCATGGTGACCACAACACGAGATGATGGTCCCTCTATGCCCTGCATTGTGTTAGGTTTTGGGACCACTGACAGCCACAATGTATCCAGAGGAAAACCCTAGGATGCCCAGGGGTCCATATCTGCCCAGCAGAGACAAGCAGAGAAGCGCCAACAGTTGGTCTGGAGAGAAGCAGCCTGGGGAGGAGAAGGGCCACCACTCCAGGGGAAGAGGAGACGCTTGGAGACTCTGCAGAGAACTGGAACCAGTAGCTGGAAGTTACATGGAAGGGAAGGACTCGATACATTTTGGGACTCTTTCTAACACACAGAGCCCTCAAACAATGCAAAAGTGCCTTGCAAGTTAGGCTCACTGCCTCTGCAGGTTTTCAAGTGGAAGCTGAGTCAATGCTTATTACTGATAGTAAAAGAGTGGACTTCTCAGGCGCCTGGGTGGCTCAGTGGGTTGAGCATCCAGGTCTTGGTTTCAGCCCAGGTCATGGTCTCACATATCGTGGATTCAAGCTCCATATCAGGCTCTGTGTTGATGGTACAGAGTGTGCTTAGGATTCTCTCTCTCCCTCCCCCCTCTCAAAATAAGTAAGTAAACTTAAAAAAAATTTTTTTTTCAAGAGTTGATTTCTATTCTGGTGTTTGAAATTGATGATCTCCAAGGTCTGTTTCTCCAAGGTCTTAGGGTTGTAATTAGGACTCACATCTCATCTTTGGAGAAAGCCTGGTCTACAGTGAGACTTCTCCTATGTATCCTCCATGTGAGACTGCTCCTGGACGAATCCTGGCTGCCCTGGTGCCTTTTGTTCCTGGCCCATCATGCTGCTAACTGGGGCAGTGAAGCTCGTTACCACGCAAACAAGTTACCTGGTCCAGCCGTCCTGCAGGGCCTCGGTGCAGAGCTGCGGGGAGAGGAGCACAGCCAGCATCACACACGGCAGAGCTCCCCTTGGTCTAATGAGGACCCCAGTTGTCCCTGATCTGGTTTCATATGCACTTACGGCAGCAGCGGGAACCGGAGGAACAGCTATGTGTTGATGCATTAAGGGCGCAGTTTAGCCAACAGACCATAACTCTTTGTACCCATAGGATGACTTTCTTTCCTCATCTCTATGGGAACAATGTCTTTAATTGTTCACACTCCTCAAAGGGCAATGGAGCATTGATATCCCTCTTGTTAAAGCTAGGATATCCTGCAGCATCCAGAGAACTAATGGATGTGAGGGTAACAAACAGAAGCTAGTCTTTCTCTCAGCTGCAGGTACAGTGCAGTGGGATCAACCTCGCACTGACTGCAGCCGAGTACCAGCCACGGGGCCACAAGCGTCACACAACTCACAGCTTTTATCTGGAGCCTCCAAACCACCCACAAGACCCATATTATTTCCCCATTTCACAGTGAGGAAACCGAGGCTCAGCATGGTTAGGTGTAACACTGCACGACATTACACTGCTGTCTCTGCCTGGGGTCAAATCCCAGACTGTCCCCTTCCAGAACCCATGGTGGGACATATAAGGTCACAGAGTCCCATGCCCACAATATGAGCGGCTTTACTTTTGCTCCAGTAGAAGTGCTTTCAGAATGAGGCCTTGGATCCACAATGATCTAGAAGAGCTAACATGAAAACTCCAGAAAGCCAGGAATATAAAACCTGTCTACAAAACCAGCTTCGGATGCCCACCTGCTTCAGCGTGTCATCCGAGTACCCCAGCCAGGCGCACGATGTCGTGTAGGCAGGGTAGCCATGCATTAGCATTTGCCTTTCTGTGGAAACACAGAGCTTGTCAACATTTGTGCTTTCCAGGGACCTTCAGGATTAGAATTGCCTGTAGCTAAGCTGCTGCCCCCAGAGAATCCAGCAGTTCTCCTTCTGACCCTGCCTTTCACATGCACCCAGCCCCAAACCCAGCCTTTGTTCACATTCACAATCATGCAAATACCAAGGCTGTCAAACTACCCCAGGTCTTCCTGTCACACCCAGGACACATCCAGACACAACCGCCCATCAGAGGGCCTGGCTGCTGGGCACGAGGCATTTGGGAAGACGCTATGAACCCCCAGACGACAGGGACATTCAAAAAGACAGTGACAGCAAAAACAACGAAGGAAATTTCCTCACCACCCACCTCTCTCTTTTTTGCCAATTTGACCTTTCTGCAGTATTCCTGGAAAAAAAAAAAGTATCATCACTTTTTTAGACAACAAAGCATGCATGCTATATGGTAGGTATGGCATGCCACATCAGTGGTACCAGAAAACTTCAGTTCCGTCACTTGAGTATGACTCACCATAGGCTTCCTCCTCAGTCAGGACGTCTGTGATGTACCTGAAATCTATGCAGGATAACAGCATCCTGGGGTCCTGGCAGTGTGACAGGAGAGGGGAAAGGCCCAAATCAATTCACAAATGGCTTATGTTTCTAAGGATGTGCTTACACTGAGACGTGGGATTACCCTTTCCAGGAAAGGACCTTTGGGATTTGTGTTAAATTGTTTGATGCTGTCATTCCTTGGTGTAGAGCCCTTCAGAGGGTCAGGGCTGACTCCCAAAGACAACCTCAGGTGCTCCCGCTGCAACCCCCTCCTCCCTCCCCATCCCTTCCCTCTCCTGACACCTAGGCTCCAACCATCCCAACTAACATGGCTTCTGGAAAGAGGATCCGGCATGAGGCAAGCACTCAGCATGAGTAAGTGGATAGATGAGCACCTGGTGTCTCTCTAGACATCATTGCTCTACACATCAGGGCTGACTGGGATACTGGCGCAGCTCAGCAGGAGAGGAAAGAAGGCTGGTATCAGAGCCAGGCTCCCCGGGTCAACCCTATGCCCACTATTTATTAGCAGCATGACTGTGGTCAATTTTTTCTCTTGTCAAATTGGGTAATTCACTTCACCAACAGGTACAGAATGTATTAAACATGGGAGGCCACCCTGGACCATCACTGGCTGTTCTCTCCCCGCCTCTTCCTGCCCCATGCTCACTACTCTGGCCACACTGGCAAGGCCAACATCTCAGCTGGATCTCTGGTTGAGACCCCTCCCTATCTCAGTCTAACAGTTGGGAAGCAACCAGTAGCTTCACTCCCTCTCAGGTTTTACTCTGACCAACAGTCCTCCACTAGTCTGTCAAAAATTGTAAAAGCTCGGGGCACCTGGGTGGCTCGGTCAGTTAAGTGTCCTACTCTTGATTTCGGCTCAGGTCATGATCTCTCAGTTGTGTGATCGAGCCTTGTGATGGGTTCTGCAATGGGCGTGGAGCTTGCCTGGGATTCTCTCACTCTCTCTCTCTCCCCCCCCCCCCACCCCTCCCTCACTCACCTGCACATGCACTCTCTCTCTCTCAAAATAAATATTTTAAAAAATTGTAAAAAAAACTCAACGCTGAGATTCTGCCTCTTTTAAGACTATCGGCCACTACTGAAACAGGAAATAGAATCCATAAGAATGAAGTCACAGCTCTCTGGTGCCTCTCAACTCATTCGGTTTGGGGAGTTGCCTCCTACACCCCCTGAAAGCCTAACCTTAAGCCTAGAGGGTGGCTCATGTCCTTCCCCTTCAGATGGGGCCCCCAGGCCACCTGCAACCATGTCGATGGTGTGATATCCGCCTGTCTTTACTTTCTCCCAGAGAAGAGACGATGTCTGCTGACCAACAGTCTTCAAAGCCAAGGTGTTCTTTGTTTTTCCCAAATGGTGATGTCAAATAATAACAGGGCCTTCATCTGCTGGCTAACAGGATTTTAGTGACCACATAAGACATCACCCTAAGGCAGCTGATGCTCAAAGAGATTAAGTGACATGCCTCAGGTCAACCTGCCAGAAAGTGGAGGAGCCCACATTCAAAGCCAGGTCTGCCTGGGTCTGAAGGTCACCCCCCCTTAACTTGCCCATTGCCCAGCTTTTTTTCCTCCTCCCCTAACAGGCGCTCTTCCCTGCCACAAACAGGACAAGGAAGAAGGAAACACTGAGGTACCTATCTTCAGCATTTGGCTCCTTCTCTTCCGGAATCAGATAATGGAGACCACAACACTCTAAGTTCAAAGTGACCAGATGACATCTTAATAATAACATCTTGCTCTTCAGAGTTTGTGAAACACTTTTATCATTTGGTCTTTCAACCAATTCTATGAGGTTCTCAGAGAAGTGATGATTATCCCCTTTTCATAATTGGGAAACAGAGGCTCAGAGAATTTGCATTACATGTGAAGCCTCCACAGTGGGGGAGGCAGGACCCAAACTCAGTGCTTCCCATGGACCACTGTGTGTGGGCACACCCAGCTGTTACCTCAAATACCAGAAAAGAAATATTAGGGTTTACTGGGGTTTTACTTTACCATCACTATGGCGATCCACAGACAATTCTGAATATATTTGCTGATTTACAAAAGGCAAGTAATCCACGAAATCCATCTTGTTTATACTGCAACACTATTATAATTGTTTAACGTTATAATGTTAAAGAATTTACTTACCATGTCAACAAGTAACTTCCACAGAGGCTTGGGGAAAAAAAAAGAATTTTAAATCATGTGTAAAGTGCCCACTTTTTCCCCTGAAAGTAAACTCAAACTCCCACTTTCAAACACCTGCCCACCAGCCCACGGGCACACCCGGATCGCTAATGCTGCCTCCTGACTCCTCACCTCTGCTGCTCTCCCATTTCTTTCTCAGCCCTTTCTAACTTACTCCTATGGTTTCCTAACTACTGCCACGGAGAAAACACATCAGACAAATTTCCACATTGCTTTTGGAGGCCTGCATCTTTGGTCTTTAGAAGGCTGCTCGTAGAGGAACTATTTAGTCCTCTGCCACGTGTTGGATTATTCCACAGAGCTCCTGCAAGTGCTCCTCCAGTGAGTTACCTTTCCCTCCTGCTTGGCCCACAGGTCCCACACAGCGTTGAGAACAGCCGCGGTCGCCAGATGCACAACACCTTTCTCAGGACCAATCTGGTTAGGAAGCAAAATACACCAGCATTTCTTAGACATGAAAGAGATAGTTAGGTCTCCTAGCCAGGGACACATTTCAAGAGTTAAAAGCCATCAATAAAAGCTCACAAAGAGGTTAAGCTTTTTAAATATACTTTAAAAAACTTTTTTTTTTTTTTAAATTTTAGAGGTTGGGGGCAGGGTGGGGAGAGGAGCAGAGGGATTGAGAGAGAATCCCAAGCAGGCTCCACGCTGAGCATGAAGCCTGATCTCACAATCATGAGGTCATGACCAGAGCCAAAATCAAGAGTCAGGTGCTCAACTGACTGAGACACCCAGGTGCCCCATGCTCTTTTTTTTTTTTTTTTTTTTATAGTTTCTAACCTATAGAAAAGTTGCAAGAACAGTACAAAAAACTCCTGTATATTACCCCCAACTCTCTTTCTGTGTATGTATATACAGACAAATATTATATATATATATATATATTGTGTGTGTGTGTGCGCACACACACATAATATATATACACAATTGATTTTACTGAACCATTTAAGTGGCAAATATCATGCTCCTGGAACCCTAAATACTTCTGTGTGTAGGTCACAAAAACAAGGACATTTTCTCACATAACCACAGTACAATGATCAGATTCAGGGAATATAACATTGATAAGAATACTATTGCCTAAAACAGTCCATAATCAAATTCTGCCAATTGTCTCAATAATGTACTTTATTTTATGAACACTGCATTTGGTTGTTCTGTCTCTTCAGTCCCCCTTTATCTGGAACAGTTTTTCTTATTTTTTTAAGAATGCTGTTCTTCAAGAATGCTGTCAAGATGCTGTTGACATTTTTAAAGCACATGGGCTGGTTGACTTGTAACAGTGTTCCTCAGACTGGGATCCAGGTCATACTTTTTTGGCACAAATTCTAAGTAAGCAATAATGTCCTTTTGGTTTTTTTATTAGGGCTATTATCTTTTAGCACTTAGGTAAGTCAGTGTCCACTGGGCTCTTACTTAGGGAAAATGGTAACCTCACAGTGTAAGATTACTATTGTCCCCAAATTGGGGCATCCATTGATCATTCTTGCCTCAATGAGTTATGGCTACAATGTTTGCAATACAGTGATTGTCAAACGTTATCATTCCTTTTATGTTTTTCTGTTCTATTATAATGACAAGCTTTCCCTAGCTGCTTGTTTACTACCTGAATGCACTCATGGATTCTTATGTTATTCAATGAGCTATAAGCCATTACTAACAAATTTATTTTGATCCTTGAATTGTCCCAGATTTGGCCAGTGGGGACTTCTTCAAGAGAATGCCTTTAAAAGTAAGTTCAACTTGCTTTGCAGAAAGTTAAAAATGAAATCCAAGGCACCACACAGAATGCCTTCCCTGTGCCTTTCTATGGGCATGGATAAGAAACTGAGCAGAGTTCATAAAAAATAGAGCTGATGTTGGGAGACAAGGGCAAGGTCCCAGTTATTGGACTGATCTTACTGTGACAGAATCCTTTCTCTAGAGCCTCACTCTTCTCATGCCTTGAACTTAGGGTTCAAAATATAGACCTATACATGTAAAAGTGCTCTGGTCTCCATCTTTTAGCTTTGCTCTTCTCTTATGTTTCTGGCTTTAATAACCTCCTCCCCCAGCTCTAATGCCACCCACATTACCTCTCACCCAGAAAGGATGCCCATTCAATACTTTATTTTCTAGAGTGTCTAGAACACTTCTTCCATTCAAGGAGTAGAGATGAGGTCCATAGGGCAGAGATAGCTCTCAGGATCCAAATATATCCAGATTCAAGTCTTACAGAAAGGAATATCAATTACCTCAAAACACTGATTGTCTAAATGGTTGAAGCCCTAATTTAATAGTGTTTTACCTTAAAATTGTAAGCCTGTCTCTGTTTTCACATTTGTTGCAATCAAAGCACGTCTTAGACCTTAGTAATATTACTTGTAAGAACATTTTAAAAATTAGGTCCCTTACCCATCTGAGCTGCCCATCACTGGTGAGCTGCCTGTAGAAGCCTCTGAAGTCACCAACGATGTCCCCGAGGTCCTTGTTAAGCACATGGTGGGCGAGGGCATTCACAGCACAGGCAACTATTAAATAAGGATTCAATTCTTGGGTATGTCTTGGTATGATGCCAATAAATTAAGACGTGAAAACACCACAACTACTGTTGGATTTTATGAAAGAAACTTTAAATACAAAAGGTACATGCTTTGTTTTGTTTTTAAAGTTCATTTATTTTGAGAGAGAGACAGAGAGAGAGACAGAGAGAGACAGAGTGAGAGCAGTGGAGGGGCAGAGAGAGGGAGAGAGAGAGAATCTCAAGCAGGCTCCCCACTGCCAGCACAGAGCTTGATGCTGGGGTCGATCCCACAAACCGTAAGAATAATGACCTGAGCTGACTGAACCACCCAGGTGCCCCTAAAGGTACATGTTTTTAAATACTGCCTCAAATATGTCTTTTGGGTTTGTCATAAATAATACCACATATATAATACAGCTGTTAATCCATACACTGAGCTTAATATCTGAGTAGAGCAAACACATTTTGAATGGTTGCCATTTGAAAAACTGAGCCATAGGTATGAAAGTTTATTTTATTTTTTGATACGAAAATTTAAATCCTATTCCCAATATATTTTCTTGTTCACTTTATAAAGTGTCCAGTCATTTTCTTTTTTTTTTTAATGTTTATTTATTTCTGAGGCAGAGAGAGACAGAGCATGAGTGGGGAGGGTCAGAGAGAGAGGGAGACACAGAATCAGAAGCAGGCTCCAGGCTCTGAACTGGCAGCACAGAGCCCAACGCGGGGCTCGAACTCACGGACCGTGAGATCACGACCTGAGCCGAAGTCGGCTTAACCGACTGAGCCACCCAGGTGCCCCAAATGTCCAGTCATTTTCAAAATCAAACTTCTCTATTTCATTGTTCCTAAGGAATAAAGAGACTGATTTATCAAATTAAAAAAAAAAAAAAAGCAGTGGGGGGAAGCGCCTGAGTGGCTCAGTTGGTTAAGCATCTAACTCTAGATTTTGGCTCAGGTCATGATCCCAGGGCCCTGGGATTGAGCTCTGGCATCAGGTTCTGTGCTGAGCTTGGGGCCTGCTTGGATGAGAATCTCTCTCTCTCTCTCTCTCTGCCCCTCTGGCATGCTCTTTCTCTAAAGTTAAAAAAAAATAAAAGTAAAAAAAAAAAGAGGTACCTTCCAATTATTGTCAAGCATAGAAAATATCTTGAAGTCACACTATAACACACTACTAAAGATGAAACAAATTTGAAATAAATACATGTAAAATGTTAAAGTACATGAAAATACTTTTCTTAAAGATTTAATTTTTTCCTATTGATTTATGATATACTACGCTTTAAGTTTATTTATTTTGAAAAATAGAAAAAAAGTTTATTTATTTTGAGAATGAGTATGAGCAGGAGAGGGTCAGAGAGAGAGGGAGTGTGAAATCCCAAGCAGGCTCCGTGCTATCAGCTCAGAGCTCAACATGGGGCTAGATCTCATGAACTGTTTGACCATGACCTGAGCTGAATCAAGAGTCGGATGTTTAACCTACTGAGCTACCCAGGCACCCCACTATATGTTTTCTTAAGTAATCTGAAGGTCAAATTTAATTTGGCTCAGAATTACCATCCTTTTTTTTTTTTTCCGTATTTTACTTAAAAAGGCTTTATTGTATTATTTCAGATGAAGAGTAAGTAACAGATTGAATTGGAAAGACCCTTCTACCCTTCAGTCATGCTAGAAAACAATTAGTACACATAAATGACCAAAATAATCAAATCAAGTCATCTAGCCCCAAAGCAATTAATTTGTTATAAATTTTTTTTGATAAATTTGTTGTTTGGTGTTGCCATTTCTGTGATTATTACTCAGGTCATTTCATAGGATAGCTGTTCTCCTAACTACTGGTGCAGTTTTACTATCCTCCAGATCCTAGGAGAAAGACCTCTGACCTATCTGAAACAAGCTGTCGGGACGCGCCTGGTTTCTATGTGGAACAGTGTTCATACATGAATGCACACCTGCTCTCAAATGTAGCATTAGGGCTGGAGCAACCATTGCATGTTCTCTAGGGCTTCTGTTAAGGGCTATAGAATCATTCCAGTTCAGATATGCATTCCCTAGAATGTGAGAAGACAGAATCCTTCTCACACCTTGATGGTTGGTGCTCTAGGATTAAAGACATCTGAAGAGCCAGTCAGCAACTCACAAAGAGGTATAAACCATCATCTAGTTAAAACCTCCATCTCGTTGATGAGACAGCTGCTAGAAACCACTGATGAAGCATACCTCTGGTTTGCCCCACATGGAAAATGCCCTTAACAAAGTTGAGGATGAGCTCACCCTTCACAGCTCTAAGAGATGCATAAGCAGCACTAATGTATTCATCTATAGCACAGCTTTTCCTTGCTCAAAAGGAGGGCACTGCAAGAAGGTAACTAAAATTGGGTGCATTCGACAGAAATCTCAGTAGTGGTGGTCATCTAGCGTACAGGACAGTCTGCCTCAGGTTTGCTTTGATGCCATGGGTGGGAAATTCATCTGGAAAAAAACTGGTCACTAAAGGCACGTCTTGCTGACTAACTCCCTGCCACCCTCTGGCACAGAAAGGACAAGTCAGTAAGGCCGATGGATGACCATGGGTGTCTGAACCTGAGGGCTGGTGTGAACCCTTATGGCTGTTTTTTGTCTCTTTAGAAATTCTTCTTTCATCTTTTTTTCTTCTATTGTTTTAAGAACGGGGCGCCTGGGTGGCGCAGTCGTTTAGGCGTCCGACTTCAGCCAGGTCACGATCTCGCGGTCCGTGAGTTCGAGCCCCGCGTCAGGCTCTGGGCTGATGGCTCGGAGCCTGGAGCCTGTTTCCGATTCTGTGTCTCCCTCTCTCTCTGCCCCTCCCCCGTTCATGCTCTGTCTCTCTCTGTCCCAAAAATAAATAAAAAACGTTGAAAAAAAATTTAAAAAAAAAAGAACTATATTGGTGTCTTCTATACATTAAACAAATAACTGTAACCCTCCCTTCCTGTCTCTCTCACACACGCAAACAAGCACTACCTTCACAGTAATGAGGAAAGCACTATTTTTTTTTTTTTCTAATCATAAAAGAATGCACAGGTAAGTAAGCTGGTAAAAGTGCAGGAGAACCGTGATGTGCTAATGGAATGTTTTTTCAACTTGAATGCAAATGCCATGTAACACATTCAGTGAGACTGCGATGAATCACCTGAAATAGGGAGCAAGTTTAAAGGTAAAACGGGGGCACCTGGGTGGCTCAGTCGATCAAGCGTCCGACTCTTGATTTTGGTTCAGGTCATCATCTCACACGCAGTTCAGGAGCTGGAGCCCTATGTCGGGGCTCTGCACTGGCAGAAAGCCTTGGAATTCTTTTTCTCTCTCTCTGCCCTTCCCCCTCTCTTGTGAACTCTCCCCTTTCTCCCTCTCTCTAAATAAATAAATAAACTTTAAAAAGCCCATGAAGTTAAAATGGGTTCTGTCATATTGTGGTCTGAAAAAGGCTCCGGAAGCCAACTACATCACCGCAAAAGAAGCATTTATTATAGACATAGAGAGATGGCATCTCCCCTGGCTGAGATGTCCATCAGGACAGCTGGGAGGGGATGGGAATGGAGGAGGCAGAGGTCCATGAAGGCCCAAAGCACAGAGCTCAGCAACCAGAGAGGGGGAGCCTCCTATCTCCTATATATATCAAGTCCCAGTGAGCACAAAACACGTGCAGGGTCCCCATACTGTGTGCCCCACTCAGCAAAGTTCAAAGTCTCGGCTATTACCAGAGTGGTTCCAATGGTCCATCCCATAATAACATATTTTGTAAGCTTGCTGAGTTTTACACAACCTTTGGGGGCCACCCTATATGGTATGCAATATGGAGAAGGCAGCTTCATAAAGCACTCAACTTACACCAGAGACCATTAAAGTTGCGGGCAAAGCTGACACACAGCTCACAAACCTATCGTGGCCAGCGGTCACTGCCTTTGGAAAAACATTAACAGCAAATGGTTGACTTAATGGGGAGGGGGACAGGAAATCATTGCTGAGTCTCCTGCTACCTGGCAAAGTCCTAGCTACCCTTCAAGACGAATCTCAAAGCCTCACCTCTGTTCTGAAGTTGCCCACAGCCCTCCTGGAAAATGAACTAACCCTCTCTCTGTTTAACTTGTACCAAGTCTTTTATTTTTTTTTAATGTTTACTTCTTTTTGAGAGAGACAGAGAGAGAGAGAGAGAGAGAGCGCGCGCGAGCGCTCAAGCATGAGTGGGGGAGGGGCAGAGAGAGAGAGGAAGACAAAGAATCCAAAGTAGGCTGCAGGCTCCAGGCTCTGAGCTGTCAAGACAGAGCCCAAGGCAAGAATCTAACTCACAAAATGTGAAATGCGAGATCATGACCTGAGATGAACACTTAACCGGGTGAGCCCCTAGGCACCCCTAACTTGCACCAAGTTTTAAAAAAGTGTCCTTCTAGGGGCAGCTGGGTGGTTCAGTCAGTTTAAGTGTCAGACTCTTGATCTCTGCTCAGGTTTTTATCTCAGGGTCAGGAGTCAAGCCTCATGTTGGGCTCCATGCTGGACATGGGGCCTACTTAAAAAATAATAAAAATAAAACAAAATAAAAGTTAAAAACTGTCCTCACACTGCACAATCGTTTCTGTTAAAATTCAAGAAGGTTCCCTTGTCCTTCCTACACACACACATACACACACACTCCTTTCATCTGCTTGACAATATTAGAATCTTTCAGTGGGGCAAGGCTTCCACTTTACATGTAGGGAGAGCGGACAGTGCAAGTACCCTTGGAAGAGCTGTCGTATCACCACCAAAGTTAGAGAACCTGTTTCCTTCCTAGATCCTCACTCATCAACTATCATAATTTGGTTTCAGATCCTAATGATCCATGGAAATTGACTGGCAAAGGTCATCTTTTTTTACTTCTTGAATTTTGTACCTTGTGCGTGGATTATGTACTTCAAAAAAAAAT
Organism: Puma concolor; assembly: GCF_028749965.1. Classification (NCBI taxonomy): domain Eukaryota; kingdom Metazoa; phylum Chordata; class Mammalia; order Carnivora; family Felidae; genus Puma; species Puma concolor. Next base: position 43,451,110 of record NC_141678.1, on the reverse strand, counting down.
CAAACAAACAACTTGTATTTAAATGTGGAAAGAAAGCACTTTAGGCAGTCAGGAGTTCTATGGGGCTAGCTGAGCAGCTGTCTGGATTTCTGTTTCTTTATTTCTAAAATGTGAGGGGCCTCAAGACCACCACTGAGCTCTCTCCAGCTCTGAGAGAATGACTTCACTCGTGGCTCAATGTGCCTCCTGCACAACCAGCTTTCCCCAGATGACAGCTCCGAACCCAGGCAGCCAGAGGCCCTTCTGCCATGAAAAGCAGTGAACTTGAAACCACTTGGTGTGAAGTACTTTGAAGAATGAGGGATTCACTGTGCACATCACAATAAGCCTCTCCACATGAATGCCCGTTGGTCCTTCTGGTGTCCCTCAGCCACCATCACCCCCCCCCCGCCCCCCGGCCTAGCTCAGACAGAAACAGGCTGAGATTCACAGATATTCCCGCAGTCCATCGATGACTGCAAGGAGAAGGGCCAAGTTCTGCCACCTTTTCTCCCAATGAAACAAACTATGAAACACTGTTTTTACTCACTTTGAGCAATGTACATACAGAGAAAAGTAAGGTCACCACTGGAATCTAAGTGCAAATTAAGCATTCTGGAAACTTAAGAGAAGGGTCAACTCACCAACTTCCGTGCCTTTTCCCAGAGTGAAGGTAATTCCATACCCTTTGAGCCCGTCTTCCGCATCGGTCTCTAAGACAACATACGCAGCCGAATAATCAGGGTCTGTGTGCTACAGGAAAAATGCACCCCGTCCCACAAGGCAAATGTGAGGAATCCAAACGTACACCTCAGAACATCACATAAGAATAGAAAATGCAATAGGAGGGGTGCCTGGGCAGCTTAGTCGGTTAAGCATCTGACTTTGGCTCAGGTCATGAATGATCTCACGGTTTGTGAGTTCAAGCTCCATGTCGGGCTCTGTGCTGACAACTCAGAGCGTGGAGCCTGCTTCAGATTCTGTGTCTCCCTCTCTCTGCCCCTCCCCTGCTCGCTCTATCTCTCTCAAAAATAAACAAAAAACTTTTTAAAAATGCAGCAGGGGACATGCAAGACGAGCTCCAATTCAATAGACCCCTTGGTGTACCCCATTTTCTGCAGGAGTTCTAAATGGACAAAGGGAAAGTCCTTCTGAAAGATCCATATTATTTTAACAAGGGCAACATGTCCATTTTTAGTGTCAGTTTGCAATTAGACAAACTGCAAACTTGCAATGATCAGCTTAGATTTTAATCCGGAGTTTTCTGATGATCAGCTTAGATCTTAATCCGGAGTTTTCACCTAAACTACCTCTCTCAACTGTCTGAGCAGAGCTCTATTCACAAGGTTTTTGTTTTGTTTTGTTTGGGGTTTTTTTTTTTAGTTTAGTTTAGTTTTTTTTTTTTTTTGAGAGAGCATAAGTGGGGGAGAGGGTCAAAGGGGGAGAAAGAGGAAGAGAATCTTGAGCAGCCTCCATACCAATGTGGGGCTCAATCTAGCGACCTGGGATCATGACCGCAGCTGAAATCAAGAGGCAGACACTCAATTGACTGAGCCCCACAAGTAGCTGCAAATGGAAGCAGCCAAGGTTTCAGAAAGCCTCACAGAAAATTGAGCTTATCTTTGTTGCAATTTGCAGCAGGGCTGAAAAGACAATGGCACAGGTCAAGGAGATCACTGGGGGAAAACAAAGAATAAAACTTCAAAACAAATTAGCCTGTTCTTTGTTTTTTTAACTTTCTACTATCAATGGTATTTTGATAAGTGTTTACTGACAGACTATGATGAAACTCAACACTACTTGTCAATATGGGAGATGCAGAGGTGAAAAAAACCAGTCTGTCTCTAGAAATCTCTCATAGAGTGAGGAGAAGAAGCCAACACACAAGAACCAGGCGAGGGCGGTTCTAGGACAGTACAGGGTCAGGTGCTAATATGTGGTCAGCCAGAAGTACCACAGAAGGGCAAGAGGAAAGAGGAGGGGAAGCAGGGGATGAAGACAATGGGATGGACAAAGGGACAGATGAAGGCATGTGGGCAAGGGGGAGCAATACGAAACCCCAAAACCTGGGGAGACAGAGGAGTACAAGGCCCCTGAGGCACTGGGTGGCAAGTGAATGGAGACAAGCCTGGATAGGGGGTATGGGGGCAGATAATGGAGACCCCCAAAGCCAGGCAGAAGATCCAAATGCATCAAAAAGGAATGCACGGTGCAACTACTGAAGACTGGACGATGACAATTTATTACTGTTTTTATTATTATTATTGTTATTATTACAGAACATTTGTTGTTCTGGCACACTGTTTTAAAAGCTACTTAACTTAATCCTCACAACAATATTATAAAGTAGGTGCCATTATCCCTGACAGATGAGGAAACTTGAGTTTAAAGAGGCAGAATTGAAATCCCCATATTCAGGGAAGAGGAGAAGGCACACACGGTGGACAGGAGGTCTTTGGCATCAAAGCCTAGTGCGGAGGGGGGCACTGGGTGTGAAGGGTTGCTGAGCTGTGTATCAGAGACTGTGCAGAGGGCTGACCTGGCACAGACATGTATGCCCTTAAGAAAGTTACAGTTTAGAAGCCAGGGTTACAAAAACTCTACTAACATGAGGCAGGACATGGTAAGTCTCTGGGAGAAATGCAGACTAAGGAAGCCAGGCAGAGAGCACCATCAGCTGAATGCACTCAAGGCTGGAGGAGGCTTTATGATGAAAATAGAACCTTGAGTCAGTAGGTTGAGGATGGGGAGCCTTGCAGCAGTGGGGGATGGCATGAAGGACCTCCAAGTCGGGAGAGAATACTTGCGTGACAGTGGCAGTGAAGAGACAAAAAAGGGAAAGACTGGGGTGCCTGGGTGGCTCAGTTGGGTAAGTGTCCCATTCTTGGTTTCAGCTCAGGTTTGTGATCTCACAGTTCATGAGTTGAAGCCCTGTACTGGGCTCTGAGCTGATGGTGCAGAGCCTGCTTAGGATTCTCTCTCTCTCTCTCTCTCTCTCTCTCTCTCTCTCTCTCTCTCTGCCCCTTCTCCCACTTGAGCTCTCTTCTCTTGCAAATAAAAAAATTTTTTTTAAAGAAAAGAAAAGGGAAAGGCTGAAGTGTGTTTCAGGATTGGTGACACCCTGGTTTGACCACTGGGTTCTGGGGAGGTGGATCCAGAAATGAGATCCGGGAATCATTGGCTTACAAGGGGGCACTGAAGCCGTCAACACGGCGGGGGGGGGGGGGGGGGTCTTACTGGGAGTGTGCAATGAGACGGGGGTGGAGGAGGAGTGGAGGGAAGGGAGCAGGGAGCAGCCCTGAAGCCTGAGCTTTGCAGAGGGAAGAAGGGGATCAGTACAGGAAGCAGCAGCAGCCAGCCAGGTGGCAGAATGATGGCAGGAAGAGGAGGCTCAGCAGACAACATGACATGCAGACCAGAGGTAAGGACCCTGGAAGCAGAAATAACGTCAATCCCAAGAGAAGGAAGGAGACAGAAGTTGATTACAGATGAAGGAGGAAGTAAATGTAAAGGTCAGAGGCCAACAGGAATGAACCAGTAATTTAGCGTGTAGTGGGAAAGGAGCAGACAAAGAAGGAAGTAGAGGTGTTAGGGTCAAGGAAAGGTGATTCCAAAATGGGAATCCCTGTCTATGTGGGACAGAAAAGGAACCACTGGAAAAAGAGACTAAAGAAGAAAATACTGGATGGAGAGGGAGGGGAGAAGAATGGGGGCCTTGGGAGTCAAAAGGGGTGGGAATGGGGACACAGAATAGATTAGTTTGGGAGGATAGGACTTACAGGATAAAGGGAAAGAAAGACAAGAGGGTTGGTCTGGAGACTAATGGGGGGAGATGGGATTAAGGGTGCATTTGTTTTCAGTCTTCTGGGTGATGCAGTGGGCAGTCTTCTAACTGCTGGGGGTGCAGGAAAAGGGGCCAGAGCAGCAAAAGAGTGGAGTGGTCTGACACAGGCACTCGAGGGAGCTCAGCAGACAATGGGGAAAGGAGAGGAAAAGTATGCGTAGGAAGTGGTGGGGTCAGCCGGAGCTGGGCTGTGAGCCCGTAGCCCCGGGGCTTCTGGAAACTTGATGAGTGCCTAGACAAGCAGGCAACTTGTAAGTACCACCCAGCCTTGAGCACTCCACTTTTCCTAAAAGGCCGATTAAAAAAAAAAAAGAAATCACAGTGGAATCCTTTACCTCTAACAGACTTGGGGACTTCATGAATATATCCTACTTCTGATTAGGAAGGCTCACTCTGCTGCTAAGTGCTGAACACAGCTGAATTGCTGAGTTCAGCAAGCTGTGAGGGCACGGGAAGCAGTACCACCAAGAAGTGCAAAATAGCACATTCTGTTAAGAAGGCACCTAAGAATCAGCACACAACACACCCCATATCTCTGGAAGATAAATACTTAAGTATTTATGAGTTTGCAATACAGGTATTAGATAACCTCTCCTGACCCAGAGGACATAAACCACTCAGGCCCAGGGACAAATTCCATTTCTTAAATTATTCTACAGTACACCAGGCTACTTTAACACTTCACAAATTCAAAGCAGAGAAAAATCTAGGCCAGAGCCCCTTTCTGCTTTAGTTTCCTCATATGTAAATAGTAATTACAGCCAACACTTTTTGATGGCTTACTCTGTGTCAAGCACTTTACAGGCATCTCATTTAATGCACGAAGTAGATACTATCATACTCACGTATGGAGAAGATAGCCGAGGCTTAGAGAGAATGAGTTGTTTACCCACAGCTGCTACATCTCAGAGAGGTAAAGGTGGTTGCACTAGCTCAGGTGTTTGAATTTTACAAGGCAGGGAAATGTCAAGCATTTGGAGATCCACCAAGGATTGCCAACTGGGTGTTTTTTTAAGTCATTTACCATAATATAAGAACACATAAGGATTTTTAAAAGTGGAAATAACTTAATCTCAAAATAAATGACATTCTTTTTTTTAAGTTTATTTCTTTATTTTGAGAGAGAGAGAGAGAGAGAATGGACAGAGGATCCCAAGCATGCTCCACGCTGTCAGTGCAAAGCCTGATGTGGGGTTCGAACTCACAAACCATGAGATCATGCCCTGAGCCGAACTCAAAAGCCAGATGCTTAACCAACTGGGTCACCCAGGCATCCCTAAAAGATGTTCTTTTAAATGTCAGAACTTTGGTTGGCACTTTTTAATGAGAAACTTATTTTTTAAAAATATTTCCAGTACACAAAGAGCATAGGTCATGTACTGATATCAGCCTGCCCTCCGCCCACTTAGGAAGCACAACATCATAGGATGAATTAGAGTCCTCTGGTACTCCTTCCTCTCCCTCCACATAGGGAGCAAGTAACCATTACCCTAACATGGATGTTTCTCAATTCCCAGCATGTGTTCACACATGAGGATCCTCAGGGAGACCCAGAGGTCATAAAACACTGGGGCCCAGAGACAAATTCCATTTCTTAAATTATTCTACAGTAAATGCCTTCCTGTATTTGGAAACCACTGCACTAGACGGTGGTAGGTGGGAGGAGTCCCTCTAAACACTCTCAATAAGCAAAAACGCCCTTCAGTATTTAGGTCAAAGCCTGTGCCTTTACTGTATCTCCAAAGACAGGAATTTGCATAACTCTCTACAGTGGCAAATCCTTTACAACAATGTTTTGGTAATTTCATAAGAGCCCCCCCTCACATGACCCAGAGTTACTACCAGCTTGTTTGGTTTCCTAGCCAGTGTGACTCCATTTCACAGATGGGCCCAAGATGCCCAGAGAGGTTAAGCGTCTTTCCCACGTCACGCAAGTCGTGGAAGAGGCAGGATCACCACCCAAAACAGCCAGTACCCCACCACGAACTGCCCCTCTCAGTACAGAGAAGCCAGCAATGTGTTCTAGGGTTTCGTTGGTGGGGATTCAACAAAACCACTTTGCTGTCGTTGGCATATTAGGCATTTTACTATTTACAGCAAAATGCGGATCGTAAATGCAAAAACAGTAAATATTAAACGTCTAAAGAAAAAAAAATGCGAAAAAAGAAAAAGCCCCGAGGGATGGAGAGTTTCTGGTGACTTTTAGTCCCCTTCCAGGCCTCCGCCTTTGCAAACGCAACAGTTCCAAAGTGGGGAACTTCCGCGACCCACTGGACTGCCCGCGCCTACTCGGGGCCTGGGCGTCCTCGCGGCGAGAGGGCACCCGCGGTCGCTCAGCGCTTACCATGGCGTCCGAGCCGTGGCCCCCCAGCGACGTGGGGAAGCGCACGTCCCGCACCGAGAGCCTGGAGATCCTGCCACGCACCATGTCACCGCCCAGCACCCGGAGCTGGCCGCGCCGGCGACTCCGCCGCAGGCCCCGTGCGTGGAGGGAGGGGCAGAGCCCGGCCCGGCGGACGCTGATTGGCCGCACGGCCGCGACCGAGAACTTGGCCGGCCCCGAGTGGCAGGCTCGGTTCCGGGCTCCCCGGGACGCCCGAGCGGTTCCCGCCGCGTCTGCAACCCCGTGCTGCCACGCACGGCGCTCGCGAGGATTCGCTCTGGGCCGCGGCGGACCCGAGACTTAGGAGGACGTCCCGCGCCGCGTCGGGAAACTAGCGAAGTGACCTTCTCGGGAGGGGCGCCCAAGACGAAGGAGCAGGGTCTGACCAGAGTGCGATCGCCTAGAAGCACATTGGGGCCACGGGCTCCACGCCTGACCTGAGTCAGAGGGCAGATGCCGGCCAGCCAGGGGAGACGCTAGAAAATCTGATGAGTCTTTAAGTGACCTCAGCCCCCGTTCGCCACCTGAGAAATTAAGAAGCAGATCACCATTTATTACACCCCTTCTGATGCAGAGTGTTTTAAATGCATTACCTCTTATCCCGTCTAGCTCTGTAGGTCATTTTCATTTTATTGGTGAAGAAATGAGATTCAGAAAGATTAAGTGACTTGCTCGAGGCCAACAGCTAGTTAAGTGGCAGAGAGTGTCTTGGCTGCAAACCTGGGTTCTGTTGTCTGGATTGCAGGGACTCTCAAGGGAACATGAAAGCTATGGCTTAGAAAGCACACTGGTCCTTGGCTTTCAAGTACAGCACACCGCCCGTCAGTTCCTACCTTTGGGAAATGCTTTGGAGAATAATTTAAATGTTTGGGAAGCAATGCTGTAGATGTTATTCTATTAATTTGTGTTGCTCTGGGTATGGCAGGGATATTTTCAAGGATGCCCACGTCACCCCTGGATGCATATAACCTTATTGGATAAGAATTCCTTTGGCTTAAGGCTTAGATCAACTCAAATGCCTATGGAGGCGGGGTGGGCACCAACAGCAAATAGGAGCGAGGCAATAGGCCACTGTGACTGCAGCTAACCACCTTTGCTCTTTTAAAGAAGTAGCCAGTTAGCTCCAGCTTACAGTGGTCCTGTGGGAATTAGAGCTCATTTCCCAAGAGAAGTCTGAAATTCAAATGTTAATATGGAACTAGACTTCCTTTTTCCCTGTCCTTCTCTACCCACTTTTTTTGGGGGGGGGGGGGGGTGGCCAGAATATATGCTCAGTTCACTTTTTCAGAATGGGTCTGTTGGCCTGGTTAATAAATTGAGTACTTTGTATTCTAAAGATATCTTTGTTTTTCTTTCAAATTTGAATGTTGGTTTTATTGCATAAAAGTCTTAGTTCAAATTAATACTTTTTAAAGTACTGTTAAGTCCCATTCTTTATAGAATAAGCTGGGGTTTCCCCCCCACCTCTCTAGAAAATATTTGGATTTTTCTCTTTTTATGGCTTTAAAATATGAGGGGTGCCTGGGTGGCTCAGTTGGTTAAGCATCATGATCTCACGGTTCGTGGGTTCAAGCCCTGCATCAGGCTCTGTGCTGACAGCTTGGAGCCTGGAGCCTGCTTCAGATTCTCTCTCTCTCTCTCTCTCTCTCTCTCGCTCTCTCTCTCACTGCCCCTCCCCTGCTCACGCTCTGTCTCTCTCAAAAATAAGTAAAGAACATTTTTAAAAATTAAAAAAAAATCACTATTTGTGTTTAGGATTAATTTAAAAATTAATTCTGTTCTACAATTGAAGGATCCTTTCAACCAGAAGCAATATATTTCTCTGGAAAATTTTTCTCTATTTCTTTCATTAGTTCTTCTTCTTCATTCTTTCGTTTGCTTCATCTGGAACTTAATTGGAATATTAAACCTCTGAATCTATTATCCATGCTTTTTTTAAAAAAAAAAAACTTTGACTCTGTTCTTTTATGAATTCTGGGCATATTCTTTGGCTTAATATTCCAACTCAAATTTGATCTTCAACTGTGTTCCCTTCTTTTTTCACCCTGTTTTTTCCCCTTGGTGTTAGATTTTTTTCTTCAGTTTTAAATTTCAAAAATTTTCTTTTCATAGTACAGTTGTCCTCTCTTATCAGCAGGGACACATTCCAAGACCCCAGTGGATGCCTGAAACCACATTTAGTGCTGAACCTTATATATATTTTTTCTATACATACATACCTATGATAAAGTTTAATTTATAAATTAGGCACAGTAAGAAATTAACAATAGTAATAAAATTGTATCAATACAAATAGAATTGTATCAATATACTAAAAGTTATGTGAATGTGGTCTCTCAAAAAATCTTTTGGTACTGTACTCACCTTTGTGATTCTGTGAGATGATAAAATGTCTACATGATGACATGAAGTGAGGTAAATGACTAGGTATTTTCACAGTTTGTTAGGCTATTGATTGTCTGAAGATTCATCAGGAGGATCTGCTTCCGGTCAGCAGGCTGACCATAGGTGACTGAAATCAGGGAAAACAATACCAGAGATAAGGAGACTAGTGCACCTTCACCCTCTTTGAAAACATGGAGGCCATATCTTCTCAAAACAAAGTTTTCATTAGTGTCCTCTATTAAGTTTGGTTCCTCAAGTGTTACTTCTTGGTTGTTGTTTCTTTTCCTTTAAGGTGATGGTTTTCTTCACATAAGTGTTCATGTGTCCTTTTTTTTTTTTCATGTCCATTAATATGTGTTGCTGAGAACCACATTTTGCCTTTCTGTAAAGCTAGTACTTGAAGACCTGTCTCTGGTGGTTGCACAGGAGGGAGACATGTGGCTATACAGATACGTAAATAGCTTTTTTTCTAGGTGAGATGGCTTGCGTCCCTTCTGAGCTTTCAGAGAGTCACATTCACGGTGGGATGCCAGGGGGAAATAACAGAATAAAATGCTCCATTTTATTTTCCTTGTGGTGATCAGGGCTTACTTTAGGATCTGCTTGCTTTCATCACCAGGCCCTAGATTTCATCTAGGACTCTCCCAGGTAAACTGTGAACTTTGTTTGGAAAACATTTAGTTTTGTTATCAGCTTATTATACTAGCCAGGCCTACCCAGCCATTCCAAATGTTGCCCTCTTATTAATGACCCTAAAAAAAAATCACTATAATTAATAGCCACGTTACTTCTAGGACAAATAAAGTAACAAGGACAGGATTTATATTATCATCTTATACAGCTAGAAAACCAGTTCGAGTATTTAGAAGAAAGGACTTCAGACATTGGACTAGAGGGAGAACAAGTTGGATATTGGAGAAAAGAGAAATAAAGCACCCTATAATTGTACCAGCTCACTGGTTACAGCACAAAGAGGGGATCCAAACAGAGCCCTGCAGTGTTACTGAGTTGAGGAGACAAATATTAATGTTTATTTATGTTAGAGGAGGCCAATGTAGCTATAGTCTCAGAGGCAGAGAACAGAAGGACCCATTCTAATCTTTGGCTGAGTACTGATATGCACATGAATGAGAGAAACTACTCAAATTTGACAAAGAGCCACTAGAAAGAAACAGGCAAGAAAATTATTGGCGGTTGCACAGGGTTGGGAATAGTACTTATTCCTGATAGAAAAGATTCGGCAATAATACATGGAGCATTAGGTAAAATCCTCAGAAGGGTAGAGATAAAATCTTTCAAGACTAAAGATTGCTCTGGATCTAACAGAGCTTTAATGTAAACCTTGAAAGGATTCAACTGATTCCAAGTAAAGAATAGACAAAAACAATCCCTAGAGGTTGCACAGGGCTTAGAATAATTCCTACCCATGACATCAACATTCAACATTACCGAAAAGAAGATTAAAACAACTCCAGCAACCCAAAACTATACTTTATGGTGTTTACCACCCAACCAAAATTACTGGGCATATATAAAAGTAGGAACATATAGTTCATAAACAGGAGAAAGTTTAATAGAAACAGATCCAATAGTCCTAATATCCAGATAAAAACCCTCAAGATGAAAAATAAAAATGTAAGCATAATGAAGAGGTTTGAAAGATATAAAAAAGAAGAGCTAGAATTTCTGAGATGAAAACCATATACTGTGGGATGGAAAGCAGAACAGACCCTGCAAAGAAAAGATTAGTGAAAATGAAGACGAAGCAAAAGAAATGATCAAAAACAAAGCACAAAGATTAAACAGAAAAAAGAACAAAGCATTAGTGACCCATGAGACAGTATTAAACAGCGCAACATACATGTAATTGAAGTCCCGGAAGAAATGAGTAAGTTGAAAATAATAGTCCCAAATTTTCCAACTTTGATAAAACTATGAACCCAATGAACTAAGAATCTCAAAGAACCCCAGGTGGAATGACCTTTAAGAAAGTCATGCAAGGGGTGCCTGGGTGGCTAAGTTGGTTAAGCGTCTGACTTGAGGTCAGGTCATGATTTCGTTGTTTGTGGGTTCAAGCCCTTCATCGGGCTCTGTGCTGACAGGATGGAGCCTGGTTGGGATTCTTTCTCCCTCTATCTGCCCCTCCCCCACTCATGCTTACTCTCTCTCAAAATAAATAAACTTAAAAAAAAAAGTCATGCAAAGGCACATCATAAATAAATAGCTGAAAACCAAGAATAAATAGATTATATTTTAAAATTCAGAGGGGGGAAAAGGGATCCTTCATATGTAAAAGAGTAAAGTTGAGGAAACAGACTTTTTGTCAGAAAAAAATGCAAGTTAGAAGACAGTGAAGAGACTTGGTAAAGTACTGCAGAAAATGGTCAATTAAGAATTCTTAACTGAGCTAAAACACATTTCAAAAAGGAAGTCAAACAAAAAAGTTTAAATGCAACGCTATTAGATCTGCACAAGAAGAAATAGTAAAAGCTCTTCAAGGAGAAGGGTGATGATACCAGATGGAAATCTGGCTGTAGCCAAAGGAAGATTACCAGGGATAAATGGAGACACTTAATAATGATAAAGTGGTCAATTTACCACGAAGCACAACAATCCTAAATGTATATGTACCTAATAAGAGCTTCATAATACATAAACAAAGACAGAACTAAAAGGAAAAATAGAAAAGTCTGCAATTATAGTTGAGGATTCCAACATTCCTCTCAGTAATTGATGGAAAAAACGGAAAGAAAAGCAACATGAATAAGCTTAAGCAACACTATCAATCAACTTGAGTAAATTGACACTTACTGAAAACTCCAGCTAACAAAAGCAAGATGGGTAATATTTTCAAGTAGTCATAGAACATTCATTAAGGTAGAATATTCTTGGCCACAAAACAGAATTTTAATACAGTTAATACATGTAAGAAGTTTGAAATTATACAAAGTATGTTCTTTGACCAAAACAGAAATAAACTATAATTAATAAAATAAAAATATCTGGAAAATTCCCAAATATATAACAACTAAACAGCACACACATAAATAAACACATGGGACAAAAAAGAAATCAAAGGGAAATTAGAAAAGATTTTGAACTAAATTATGATAAAAACACAATGTATCAAAATATGTGGGATGTAAAGCAGTATTTAAAAGAAAATTTCTTGCATTAAATGCTCAGATCAGAAAAGATGAAAAATTGCAAATCAATCTAAGCTTCCATCTAAAACAACAAAAAAACAAACAAAAAACCTAGAAAAAGAAGAACTATAACACAAAAATAACAAAGCAAATAAAACCCAGGATGGATTAGTAAGGATCAGAAATCAATGAAATAGAACACACTCATGTGTGCTCATGAGTGCACACACACACAAACACATGTAGAGCAAATCAACGAAACAAAATGCTGGTTCTTTGAGAAAAATCACTAAACCTGATAAACCACTAGCTAATGAGAAAAAGGGGGAAGATACAAATTACCAAATCAGGGATATATCCATACAGATCCTACAAACATTATAATGTTTGTAGCACAAAAACACACCTCAGATCAACAGAACAGAGAACCCAAAAATGGACCCACAAACATATGGCCAACTAATCTTTGACAAAGCAGGAAACAATAGCCAATGGAATAAAGACAGTCTCTTCAGCAAACGGTGCTGGGAAAACTGGACAGCAACATGCAGAAGAATGAACCTGGCCCACTTTCTTACACCATACATAAAAATAAACTCAAAGGGGATGAAAGACATAAACGTAAGATAGGAAGCCATCAAAATCCTTGAGGAGAAAGCAGGCAAAACCTCTTTGGTCTTGGCCACAGCAACTTCTTACTCAACATGTCTCCAGAGGCAAGAGAAACAAAAACAAAAATGAACTATTGGGACCTCATCAAAATAAAAAGCTTCTGCACAGCGAAGGAAACAATCAGCAAAACTAAAAGGCAACCAACGGAATGGGAAAGATATTTGCAAATGACATATCAGATAAAGGGTAGGATGCAAAATCTATAAAGAATTTATCAAACTCAACACCCAAAAAACAAATAATCCAGTGAAGAAATGGGCAAAAGACATGAATAGACACTTCTCCAAAGAAGACATCCAGATGGCCAACCGACACATGAAAAAATGCTCCACATCACTCACCATCAGGGAAATACAAATCAAAACCACAATGAGATACCACCTCACATCTGTCAGAATGGCTAACATTAACAACTCAGGCAACAACAGATGTTGGCGAGGATGTGGAGAAAGAGGATCTCTTTTGCACTGCTGGTGGGAATGCAAACTGGTGCAGCCACTCTGGAAAACAGTATGGAGGTTCCTCAAAAAATTAAAAATAGAACTACCATATGATCCAGCAATTACACTTCTGGGTATTTATCTGAAGAAAATGAAAGCATTAACAGAAAAAAAAAAAAAGTATATGCATCCCTATGTTCATTGCAGCATTAAAAAAATTTGGGTGGGGGGCATCTGGGTGGCTCAGTTGGTTGGGTGTCGGACTTCTGCTCAGGATTCTTCTGCTCCATTCCCAGAGTTTGAGCCCCGCGTTGGGTTCTGTGCTGACAGCTCAGAGCCTGGAGCCTGCTTCGGATTCTGTGTCTCCCTCTCTCTCTCCCCACCCCCTCCCTTGCTCATGCTCTTTCTCTGTCTCAAAAATAAATAAACATGAAAAAATTTTTTAAATATTTATTCATTTTTGAGAGTGCGTGAGCAGGGGAGGGGCAAAGAGAGGGGGGACAGAAGATCCGAAGCAGCTCTGACCTGAGAGCAGTGAGCCCAATGTGATGCTCATGAACTGTAAGATAATGACCTGAGCCAAAGTTGGACACTTAACTGACTGAGCTACCCAGGTGCCCCTCGTTGTAACATTTAGAATACCTAAGACGTGGAAACAACCTAAATGCCTATAGATAGATGAATAAATGTGTATATAGAATAGAATGTTATTGTCATAAAAAGGAATTAAATTTTTCCAGGTAAGTCAGAGAAAGTTAAATACTGTGTGATCTTATTTATATGTGGATATAAAATGAATAAATAAACCAGGCTCACAGATACAGAGAACAAACTGGTAGTTGCCAGAGGTGGGGGTGGAAGCGGGTGAAGGGAGCCTTGGCAACTATAATTACTAGTACCATACTGCATATTTGAGAATTGCTAAGAGATCTTCAAAGTTCTCATCAGAAGAAAAAAAAAATTCTGTAACTATGGTGACAGATGTTAATGGTGATCATTTCACAATATATACAAGTACCAAATCATATTGCACAGCTGAAACTAACAATGTTGTATGTCAATTGTACCTCAACTTTAAAATTTAGTATGTTCTCTCCAGTTAATGTCTTACTGTAATTTTGCATTTAATATTGTATGTCGTTACTGTTACCAAATGTTACTATTTTGTACAAACTGTTGCTTTAAGGTTGTAATGTAAGTTTCCTATTTTGTACTATACAGTTATTAGTATGAGGAATTATCAGTCAGGGTCTCAACTGGAAACAGCACGCTCAAATTAAGATGAACCAAGGATGTTTACAAAGGGGCAGGCTGAATAGAGAATCACAAGATTAATGCAGTAACCAAAATTAGAAGCACTCTACCCCTAAGACAGAAAAAGACAAGGGATGGGGTTGTCACTCTCTAAAAGGCCATTTGAAAGGAACCTTTGATCATAGGACATAACCAGCCCAATCTCAGGAGGAGGAAATTGGGAAATAAGTATCTTGACCTTTTAGGTTTCCTCCCATCTTCTGCTAGAGCTCCTTAAAGGTTTACCCCGACAAGAATCCAGAGTGAGGGGACCCAGTGATGAGTACAGGTTGGCCTTCCAGCAGAGTGGATATGGAAGGGCAAACAGATGATGCCAGGCATGTGTTGCTTATTTTAATCAGAAGTATTCCTTTCTGTACTGACAAAATGAACATTAATTAATTGCTGGTGACAGAAACTCGACTTGATGTCATTGAAACAAAAACAAAAACAAAGACAAAAAAAAGGAAAAAAACTAAGGAAAGGGCTAGAGAAGAGCTGAATTTATGGAAACAAATGCTACTGAGGTATAATCCTCCTCCTTGCATGTTGGTTTCTTTTGTAACAAAGTGGGGACTTGGTCTTCAGCAGCACTGGGGTGGTATCTCTAGAGCAGTATAATGAGACAAAATGAGACTTAGCTTCCAACATCTCAGAGAAAAGTCTTAGAGAAGAACTTTACTAAGAGATATGATGATCTGCATAAATGGGCTAGGAAGAATGATTTGAAAGATGTTAATTCTTACCAAATTATTAGCATAATGTAATCCTAACCAAAATGTCACTTAAATTTTTGGGGAATATAAAAAATAAAGTCTAAACTTCATCAAGAATTTGCTAGGATACCAAGATTAAAAAAAAAAAAAGGAATAGCAAAGGTAACTTGTTCAATTATTAAATTGTTATCAAATGATTAGAATTAAAGGTGTTATGTTGATAGAAGAATGGCAAGTTAAAGGGCCCCCTGGGTGGCTCAGTCGGTTGAGCATCTGACTTTGACTCAGGTCATGATCCCTCAGTTCATGGGTTCGAGCCCCGCGTCGGGCTCTGTGCTGACAGCTCGGAGCCTGGAGCCTGCTTTGGATTCTGTGTCTCCCTCTCTCTCTGCCCCTCCCCCGCTCATGCTCTGTCAAAACTAAATAAACAACAACAACAACAAAATTAAAAAAAGAAAAAAAAGAATGGAAAGTTAACTGAACAAAACAGGTGTGTGTAGGTATGTGCATAATCAAGGAACCAAACTAAAGGGATGGGAATGGATTAACCAATAAATGGTGCTGGGAAAATTTACTATGTAGGACAAAATCATGCCAGATCCTTAAATCACATTTTATGCCCAAATAACTTCCAAATCAATTAAAGAGAAATGTAAAAAAGAAAAGCATAAAATATGATAGATGAGATGAATATTTAATCTTGGGATGCAAAGGACTTTTTAAGCATAATAGAGATTTTACAGCATACATAATGTGTAACTCAAATGTGAAAAAATTACATGCAAAATTAAAGGACAAACGGTAAACTAGAAAAACATTCTTAAAATGAAATATTACTACACTGTATAAAAATATTTAATAAATGTTTATTAAATGATGTGTTTGTTGATTAAATGTTACTGTTCTGAAACCATTAGGGAAAAACAAAGGTAATTATTTTGGGTAACAGCAAAAGATAATAATATTACCTTATTGAAAATAAACACTTTAGATTGGCCATTCATAATTTAGTATAATTTTATTTTCATTATACCTATAAAGGAAGAGTAAAACACACACAAAAGTAAGACTCACATATTTTTCATTTTTAGAAAATTAAGTCCCTTAGGGTCAAAATCATTTTATTTCCTATCCTTCACACAGGTTCACTGTGAATAGCTTCACTCAGATTACCTAGGTTTTGCTGTATGACTCATTAACTGGTATAATTAAAACAAAACAACTTGTAAAAATGTCACTCACCTGACATGGAAAATTAAACAGATAGAATGAATTCTAAAATGACCTGAATTTAATGAAGGATAGATCTAACTCTCTCAAGAGTTATAACTGACTGTTTTTCTAACAGGAAGAACAAATTCAGAATATGCTTTAAATACCAATTTAAAAAAGAAACTGAGAAAATATGAATAGTGGCTAAAAAGATAAGTGGGTGCATTCAATGAGAATTTTTATTTCAATTATCCACAAAACGATATTATAATACCTTATAAAAATACTAAGTTTTAGGCTACCATTATTCATTTAAAAAAGTGTGCTAGGAGGTTGTTTTTGCCAACTTCCTTTTCTGGTGAGGGTTAAGTTCCACAATAAGACACTGAAGACGAAAAGCTGCTGGAAAAAAATCTTCAAATGTACAAAGTTGTTTTATTTTTCTTGGCAATTTAAAAATACATAACCATTTAAACTGAATACACATTAAGTTAGTGTTTTATTTCCTTACTATACAGTTGATATCATAAGGAACTGCTCCATTTAGTTAAAACCTAATGAATACCACTAACTTTTCCTGACTTTTCTGAACACAATTAGTACATAAACATAATTTTGTTATCTTTTTTAAAAAGCTTAGAAAAATTATAATATCAAGTTCACATAAAGCCCTTTAAAAATCTGATGTCCCAGGATGTAGATGTTCAGGGTAAATGACAGCAGTCTTCTAGAAGACCCTCTTGGAAGAGGGATTCAATACTAAACAGGTTACGTAAACATTAGAAACCTCCACAATTTTTAGTACCAGAACTGTTACCAACTTGCATGAAGCTCATTTGTCACATTTTAAAATGGTCTGAATTTCAACACAGTTATCATGGCACACAATTTTAAACTTAATGATTAAATCAATTAAGTGACTGTAGGTAAAACCAACTAGGGACTGTTAGGTTTTCAGAGTTACCATGGAGCTGGCGGGTAGGAGTTGTGAACAGGGCAAGTAAAACACAACAAAGCTCACTGTTCTTACTAAGATTCAACCATTTTCTTAAATGAATATTGATCAGCAGAAAAAAAGAATTCTAAAATATGGAAACCCGATGCGCTGCATTAGAAATGTGACTATAAAGGAGAATATTTTAAAACAAAAATACCAGACTTTTGTTCATCAGATTCAGTTCCTTTGCTAGACACTTAAACCAATAATGCTGCTATTCAAATTTATATTTTGGAGTTTCTTTTTGAGTCGATCATAAAACTTTCGAGTTTTATTTCTACATTTTGGATGGGCAAAAACTGTCCCCCCTTTTCACCACTGTTGTTATTCTCAATAAGTTCTCCTCCCCAAGTCAACTAAATTCTAAAAGGGAAAAAAAGATCACCATTAAGTACATTTAAAAAGTTAGTGCAGATTTAAACATGGATTTGAAAATGAGTTCTAAAAATGTTTCGCATAAAGGCTGTATCATTGGAATTAGTGGGAAGCCTTAAATTAACTATTTGAGGCTGTAACACTCATTTAGTGTTTATGTTAAAAAAAGATTAGTTTTAGTCATACCTTGTAACTCTTAAAATCTCAGAAAACAGAGAAGTGAGGAGCTGTGAGTGCCAGCAAAGCAATTTTGTCACTCCTTAATATTAAGCATAACGTCCCATCTGTAAAATTTTCACATTTTCTTTTCTCATATTTCTTTTAAATATTTTCCTCTCTGTCAATCTATACTCAATAAAAGCAAAAGTGCATTCAAGTCCCTGATCTAGTGATATTTTATATTCGTGGCACCCATCACCATAAGTAATATTAGAAATATCTCACAGTACCAGTCTATTTTTTAAAAAGGACTGTTTATATGCCAGGTCTTATTTTTTGATTCTATCTAAAGTTTAAAAGCTTTCCCCTTGGATTGGACAGTACAACTTCAATTATATGTTGCCTTAAAAAAAAAAAAATCAATGCAACATTGTAAAAGATTAACTCACTTCCTAGTTACCATTATTCTAAACTGAGCTATTCAGAAAATGACTAAAGTAAAAATCTTCTACTTTCCAGTTCCACGAGTATTAACATAGTGCATTACATTTTCAAATGCCACTACTGTGGTCTAACATTTCATCAAGTTTCAGAGGCTGTTTATATTCCTTTTTGCTTCTAAAAACCTGGCCCATTTCCATGCAAAAGAAGGCAGGTATTAAGATTGCATATTAACAGTTCAACTTAGAAAAAACTTGTGAGAACAATGAATGCAAGAAATCTTTAAAAACTGGAATGGAATTGTTTGGTCCCATGAAGCTCCTTAATTTAGATTTTATTATGGCAGAACTGATTTTATCTCCCAAGTTTTGTCTATTACGATATATAATTTTCTCTTAACAATTCTGAGTTTGGGGAATAAAAGAAATGAAGTGGTTTATAAAGAAGTAGCCCGTGGGGCGCCTGGGTGGCGCAGTCGGTTAAGCGTCCGACTTCAGCCAGGTCACGATCTCGCGGTCCGTGAGTTCAAGCCCCGCGTCAGGCTCTGGGCTGATGGCTCAGAGCCTGGAGCCTGTTTCCGATTCTGTGTCTCCCTCTCTCTCTGCCCCTCCCCCGTTCATGCTCTGTCTCTCTCTGTCCCAAAAATAAAATAAACGTTAAAAAAAAAAAAAAAAAAAAAGAAGTAGCCCTGTTGCTCTTCACTGTTATGCTATCCTCACGCTATCATCAATATCACAACTATACTTCTTTGGACCCTGAAATAAGTTGGAAGATGCATCATTGGTACTTTAGAGTTTAACACTTGAGAAGAAAAAAAAAAGTGGTTTGTGCAACCATATCTGGAATTCCAGTTTACCATTAAAAACATGCAGAATGAAGACTTTCTTCTTTTGATTCCTGTAGGTAAAGTATAGAAGTCTACACAGGTTCTTTACATTTTGGCAGATTTACGCATATAAAAGGCTACGTGGATTATAAATTTTCTCCTGGCTGGTACTGTGGCTCTGTAGCAGTGAAGTAGTCTTCCAAGAAGGACTGAATATATTCAAACGTTGGTCTTTCATCAGGGTCCTTCTTCCAACAAAGATTCATCAATTCATGTAGGGATTCTGGGCAGCCCTGAGGGCAAGGCATCCTGTATCCTCGTTCCACCTGTTCTAGCACTTCACGGTTTACCATACCTAGCACAGAAGATTCAAACATTAAAAAGAGTGATCCCAAACCCCACTAGCAAAACAGAACAAATCCCCTAGCCACTAACTGATCCAAGGTATAGGAAGTTTATTTAGTGAAACGATTCTTTCAACAAAGAAGTAAAGTAAATTTTAAATGTCAAGTATATCAAGAAGAGCTCAGAAAATGCTAACCTGTTCCAACAGGTCTCATTTTTTTCATTCCACCTAAAATCTTACTTTTAACACTAATGCCTTCAAAAGCCAACCCCACTTGATTAATAAGAATTTAGAGTGCTACTTCGAAGTACCAATACTTTCAGATATTAAGAGTCAACAAAGACCAAATTTGGGTTAGTGAGGGTTAGTGGCAAGATAATGTCTAAGAGAACTCCCAAACAGAAATTCAGAAGAAATTTTCAGAACAATTTCAGAAGAACTAATGTTCTAGTGCTGATTGTGCCAAATATATTAACCATGTAACTATATCGATGCACTTCCTTGAAACAGTTTCCTTATCTAGTATCACATGTTTGCCTTTCTTCAAGTTATTATACACAATTCCCTTCTTGTATTCTTTTGGAATCCTGCCCCCATCAGTAGCTCACCTTGTGTTATGATAGGCTAAGTAAGCATACCTTAAATTATTTTTTTATTTTTATTTTTTTGCATACCTTAAATTATTGGAGGTGTGGGAGTAGTGTGAGATGACCCAGGATATTTAAAATATGCTTATTATCTGAGAGAATAGTAGAGACAAAAGGCTCTTTTGGAAAATGTCCTAACAGAGAAAGATGAGGTGAATGCAGGACACAGCTTGTGCATTTGCCCGATCTCACGGATTGTGATTCACATAGGATGCTGTCCATCCAATGACAAAATAAAGAGGAAGAGAAGAAAGGGAGAAAGAAAGGGAAGGAGGGAAAGTAGAAAAGAAGGAGTGAGGGAGAGAGGGGGTGAGAGAGGAAAGGGAGAAAAGAGAGAAGAAATAAATGCCTTTCTTCCCCTTACAATTTTTTTGCTAATAAACTCCAGCTAAGTACGGTGGCATAACCAAGAGCTAAATGAAATGCCAGCTTACCTGGATACGGCACTCTGCCTTTTGTTACCAGTTCTGTCTGCAGAATTCCAAATGACCATACATCAGACTTTATAGTAAATCGACCATACAGTGCAGCCTCAGGAGCTGTCCATTTGATCGGAAACTTTGCACCTAAAACAACATTGACAATCTTGCTTAAGTAAATTGTTTCTAAAAATCTTCTTGTGTAAATAGAGCATAAGCAGGTTGATGTTTTGCCAGTATCTTTATTGTATGTGTCATCAGCGTCAAATTCTTCAAAAGTACAAGATATGTGGGAAAAATTCTTATAAAATTTATATTAAAATAAATCACATTTCCTCCTGATAAATCAGTAACATAAAAAAGAGAAATGTTGGCAGGGATTGAATGTTCAAGAAAATAGAGGTGGAAACTCTTACAAGCAACTAAAAACATAATTATAGGATCTATAACTTTTTAGCACATCTAGCACCTAGTAGCTATAGCTGACTGTTGATGAAGGCATATTCTGTTGGGTTCTAATTTTAAAACCCTGTATTAATTTATTCATATGTTTAGAATATGCTTTTTATGCACAAGACATTTGCTAATCATTATGGGAGACATAAAAACACAGCCTTTGTGAATCTTAGACACTTAGTGTGGAAATAAGATTACAGGTATCTTATATACCTATGTATATATTCAATGTTATAAAATATAAAATAGTTCTTTAGATATTCAGAAAAACAGAAGATTAATTTTCACTAGCAGTCACAAAAAGTTTCATTTAAAAAGTAGCAGCTATGTTAAACTTTAAAGAATGGTTAGAATTTTTATAGGTAAGGATTATAGAAAAATAGGAAGATATTCTAGCTGGAGGGAACTGCACAAAGGTATAGAAGCTTTTTTTCTTTTCCCACACTACTTTCCATATATTCTCTTGACATTAGTTACGTAACAATTTGCTTTACAGTTATTTATTTATGTCTACTTAGCCTATTAAAATATGAACTCTCATTTACTGAGCATCTACTATGTTATGTAATGTCACGCACAATACTTTCTTTCACTGAAGTTTCACAACAATCTTACAGAGCAGGTATTACCGTCTGGTCTTTATATGTAAGGAGACTGAGACATAGTCAAAAAGGTTAGAAACTTGGTTGAAATCTCTGGGTAATAAGAGACGGAACTGGGATTCAAAAACACACACTCTTTCCATATGCATCTACTGTATGTTCACTAAGTGTTTACTTAGTGGAAGTTTAGAAAGACAGACACAAAACAGAAGAATCAACCTTATATTAATTTCTACAAGTTCTCTTCCCTCCCTGTACAGTGTTAACCTTCCAAACGTTTTTATTTATCACATTATATATAATAATTATTGTAAATTTAGTGTAGAAATGGTTTCCAAGGCCTTTACAAAACTGTATGCCATTTCTCAATTTATTAACTTCAAAAACACCTCTTCTGATCCTTAGTGTAGTAAAATCTGGATGCTTCTGGAAGCTTGTCAAAAAAGGAATTTTAAACTGTTTCTTTTTTTTTAAAGTTTCTTTTTTTTTTTTTTTTAATGTTTATTTATTTTTGAGACAGAGAGAGACAGAGCATGAACGGGGGAGGGGCAGAGAGAGAGGGAGACACAGAATCGGAAGCAGGCTCCAGGCTCTGAGCTGTCAACACAGAGCCCGACGCGGGGCTCGAACTCACGGACTGTGAGATCATGACCTGAGCCGAAGTCGGACACTTAACCGACTGAGCCACCCAGGCGCCCCTAAACTGTTTCTTATTTGTTGACATGACAAAAGTAGTAAAAAAAGGAGTGTACTGCTTGCTATATTTATAATGTAAAGAACACCAAGTCAAGTTCTTTCTTGAGGGAAACAACATCAGAAAGTCATGGCATCATGTATAGAATTTTATGAACAAAATCAGTGTCTCTTTGACTCTTCTGAGCAGACCTAGAGCTATTCTTATTCTACAAAACCCTGAATATTCCAAAGAACGGTAAGAAAATGCAAAGAACATTAGGTTACAAGTGTTTATTAAAAAGTAATTTTACCTTGTCTTGCTGTATATTCATTGTCTTCAATTAACCTTGCTAAACCAAAATCTGCTATTTTGCACACAAGATTTTCTCCCACAAGAATATTAGCAGCCCGAAGATCTCGATGAATATAATTCATTCTTTCAATATATGCCATACCATCAGCAATCTTGAAAAGGAAAAGAAAAAGATGTATGATATAAAGGGGACAGAGAGGGGGAGTCAGATAAGGGAGAGCAGGAGAATAAACTGCAGATGTGTGTGGCCCACAAAACCTAAAACATTCATCCGGCCCTTTACAAAAAGGGTTTGCTGACCCCTACTACCGTATCTAAGAACCTTGAACACAGGACCATGGACTAGACTTAGCATATGCTAACGCCACACACGGACAATTTCTTTGTATAGTTTCTCTAAACTGTCAGATACTGTGGACATCTGGATGGTCACCGAGAAAGGGGTCTTATAACCAACATGTCAACTAGAACACTCACCACATAGCTGAATAGAAACTTTTTTTCCCACCATTTTTTTTTAATGTCTATTCATTTTTGAGAGGGAGAGAGAAAGAGAGCAGGGGAGGGGCGGGGTGGTGAGAGAGAGAATACCAAGCAGGCTCTCTGTACTGTCAGTGCAGAGCCCAATGCAGGGCTTGAACTCATGAACCGTGAATCAAGACCCGAGCTGAAATCAAGAGTCACACTTAACTGACTGAGCCACCCAGGAGCCCCTGAATAGAAACTTCTAATAGTTTTCACTCATAT
Organism: Puma concolor; assembly: GCF_028749965.1. Lineage (NCBI taxonomy): Eukaryota > Metazoa > Chordata > Mammalia > Carnivora > Felidae > Puma > Puma concolor. Next base: position 43,428,037 of record NC_141678.1, on the reverse strand, counting down.
TTAAAAACAAAGATTCATGGGAATAAAAAGCACAGCATATGGAATATAGTCAATGCTGTTGTAATAGCATCCTAAGGTGACAAATGGTAGCTACCCTTGTGGTGAACACAGTATAAGGTACAGACTTCTATTACTATGCTATATACTTAAAACTAATGTAACATAGGGTTAACTTTAGTTAAATAGAAACAAAACTTTTTAAAATATACATGGTAATAAAATTTTAAAATAAACCCAAAAATTCAGAAGAGTAAAACTATCCCATTTTAAAGTATATACTGCCATCTTCATTCTTGTTTTGGATTATATTATATAAAAAGTTCAGCACATCGTTTAGATTTCCAATATTTTCTTTGGAATAGCAATCACTCATTATCTTAAAATTTATCTGCTAAATACAAATACATCTAGATTTCATATTTGTAAATGCATATGTTTCTGAAAGGCTGTAAGATACAGGACAGCACTATACTGAGAATTACATGCTTATTTCTAATATTAGTAAGTTATATGAATGTTAGATAACACAGGTCTTCAGACACCATCTGTAACATAAATCAGATTGGATTATTCCTAATGTTCAACTCTAAAATTCCATGATTTCATTATACAAACAACAGTCTTCTACTAAGATTATATTTTTATGTACACTTTCAATTCAAATTGATACATGTACAGATAAATACCTGAGCAGCCATATCAACCAGTTGTGGGAGCTTCAAATATTTTCCATCTCCTTCCTTCAGGAAATCCAATAAGCTCCCTGTAAGAAACAGAAAAATGTTATAGAAAATAAAATTTTAAATTAGGACTGAAACAAACATTCCCCTACCTCCAAATTACCACATCACAATATAAAACTTAAGCTTTTCATTCTTTAATATTTTTTGCAGCTTTGGAATTTCTGAATAATTATCTTTAATATTCTAGAAGAGGTCCCTAAACTGAAATTTTAAAAACATCTTGGAAAACATGGAAAATTTAATCATCTCACTAGATTGTAGGCATTCCTTGTTTTGATCAAGATAACAAATCCCAATTTTGAGCCAATAAGCAGTATTAGATACCTGTATATTTTTAAGTCAATCTGAATCAAGAACACAGACAACTAGGAATATCCTGGGGTACTTAAAACCAGACCTAGGTGACTGACTTGATATGGAATTGCTTGCCTAATGAACTTCTCTCACTTTTAGCAGAAGATACCACAAAACAGCAAAGTACTATGAATAACAGCCAACAGAAAGGCTACAAAAGTCTGGTTGTTATTCCTGTATTACTGGTTAAAAACCTACCATGTACCTGAATTTAATAAAAAAAAAAAAAAAAACCAAAAAAAAAAAAACCAGATGAACCAAAATTAAGGTACATTTTTAAAACAACTACACTGTTCTCTTCAAAAATAATAATGTCATGAAAGACAAGAAAGACTAAGAGAGGGACTCCTCTGGATTAAAGTCCTGAACATACATTCATCTGTCCTGGAGCTAGAGTGTGGAGCCTGCTTAAAATTCTCTTTCTCCCTCTGCCCCTCTCTGCTGCTCACACACTCTGGTGCTCTCAAAAAACAAAAAAACAAACAAACAAAAAAAAGTAAATCACTCCAATTATAATATGAAAAATGAAATTTGGCCAAAACTGCACAAAAAGATTAAGTTTAAAAGTTCCTGTGATAGTCTAGGAAAGCGAGACTATTATGTTAAAATCTAGGAATGACAGTGGGAATACAGAGAAGGGGAAATTTTCCAGAGAGATGTGATTAATAGGATCAATGGCACCGAATGGATTATTATTACACAGCGGGGTGGGAAAGTGAGGTTGTTGGGCCCCATCCCCAGAATGTGCATCTCTGAGTTTCCTGATGCTAATGTTGCTGCCATCCAACACACTACAGACTCTTACATATGGGCAAGAAGAGACAAGGACATTCACTGCAGCACTGTTTGTCACAGTGACAAACTAGAAGCCAACCTAAATGTTCACTGGGAAAGGAATGAATAAACAAAGGTATACTTGTACAGAACCTCATTCAACAGTTACAAGTATACAAGTTAGATCTTCTCTTACCCATATGAATAAGTAAATCTCAAGAGCATTAACAATGAATGAAAATGAAGCTAGTAATATTTACATAAGTTAAAAACATACAAATGCTAATAGGTAAATATATATCAATGAATATGTATCAATATGAAAGACACAGATGGAAAAGCTAAGCACCAACTTCAAAACTGAGGTTACCTCTGCAAGGGAAACAGACCCAAAGGAGCCTGGAGGGAGGGCTCAGACATGAACAGGCTCAAGGAGGAGTAAAAACAAAGATGCAATTAGATCTGTAATGTTTTGTTTCCTTAGTAGAAAGATCTGAAGCATATATGGCAAAGTGTAAACATTAGTTATATTTGGATGGTAGGGACATGGTTGTTATGGTATTCTCTGTATGTCTGAAATATCCACAATTTTTTTATTTATTTATTTTTTAAATTTTTTTTTTCAACGTTTATTTATTTTTGGGACAGAGAGAGACAGAGCATGAACGGGGGAGGGGCAGAGAGAGAGGGAGACACAGAATCGGAAACAGGCTCCAGGCTCCGAGCCATCAGCCCAGAGCCCAACGCGGGGCTCGAACTCACGGACCGCGAGATCGTGACCTGGCTGAAGTCGGACGCTTAACCGACTGCGCCACCCAGGCGCCCCAGAAATATCCACAATTTTTTTAAAAAGTCTACGAAAAGTGTTGACATTAAATAAACTTAAATAGTTTTTTAAAAGAGTGCATGGCTGGTTACAAAGTGAAGACAGAGTATTCTTTAAAAAAATCTTGGCTGTGAAGGGAAGCAAAAAGTAGACCGGTAGGTGAAAAGCAGATGTTGACACCAAGAGAGGGTTTTCTTTTTAGATGTAAGAAGGATCAAAAACACAGGTAAAGAAATTGTCCTTAAACAGAGGAAGGGACACTTCTTTCCTTAACCTGTAGGATAAACTGACATCAGGGGTGCCTGGGTGGCTCAGTCGGTTAAACATCTGACTTTGGCTCAGGTCATGATCTCAGGGTTCGTGAGTTCGAGCCCTGCATTGGGCTCTGTGCTGACAGCTCAGAACCTGGAGCCTGCTTCAGATTCCGTGTCTCCCTCTCTCTCTCTCTGCCCCTCCCCCACTCGCATTGTCTCTCAAAAATAAACATTAAAATATAAAGATGAACTGACATCATATAAATACTACACATAACAATGTATACAGAAAGAAACAGAAGACACAGTTGTTTCAGAATAAAGAATCTAAATAAGGTGCCATGATCAATACATTAAGTAGAACATTATTCAGCATAATAATAGATAATTGTTAAAATCATGCAAAAATGCAGTGCATAGAAATGAACTGCAATTGGTATCATTTGGTCAATTCCTTTTCTCTGGCAACACAGAACGTTCTGGGTCTTATCAGTGGTCCTTAACCCTTTATACGTTCATGGGTTGCTTTGAAACTGACAAAAATGATGGACTCTCTTCCTACGAAAACATACATACATATACAAACATAACTTCACATAACTTCAGGGGAAGTTGATGGATCCTTTGAAACTCATTCAAGATTTTAGCAGAGGAGGTACTCACTAAGTAATCGTGAAATCAATTCAAAGGAGTCCTTAAGTTTGTCTCACATACGTCTCCATCTTTATTTCCAACCAGCTGACTTCTGTACTTTCTTTCCACTTCCCATGGTTTTGTCTCCATTACCTCCTATCCTCTTAGCTCTGCAAAGATACCCGTACCTTTCCCTTTACCCATCCACAGCCTTCATAATCTTGAAGGGCAATTGAACACTTGTCTTTTCCACTAATAATTCTCAGTTTATTCCAGTCTATGTGATCTCTTCTTCATTTCTACACTTACTGAATACGTTAAACACGTGGAAATTCATTATGCTTTGGCCTGGAGCTTGTTTGTTTACAGTGAGCTATTATTTACTTTTATACTGAAAATTAACTTTTCAGAAGGTTGGATCTTTGCTCTCTAAATTCAATGTAAGTAATTTGGGTGGCTTTATTTCTTTGATACCTTATACTGACTAGCAGAGTGTCCTGTATATTTGAAGTATTCAATACATTTTGGTTGTTAATGTTTATAGAGTAGTGTGATTACAAACATTTCATAGGATCTAATGATCATGACACATATGGGTATTAATGGCAGGCTTCTAACACTTGACCTAAGATAATCTGAAGGAAGTATGATTGATGGACTGGTTGAGAGACAAGGAAACCAAATTCCAAATGAAGGAATTTGAACAGAATCATGGAAAACAAAAGCAGTAAGAAGACCTCTCTAGCCAGGAAAGTGGGTTTATGTGGGAGTACATGAGGCAATGAGTTTGAATGGATTACAGAGGGTCAATTGCTAAGTACCTGAAACAAGATGGGGAATTATAGAGTTTTAAAACCAGAAGGGTCATCTGTGATCTTGCATTCTAAATCTCCCATCTAGAAATAATCCTAACCTAGCAATCTGACAACATAGAAGTCTATCGTGTCCCCCCAGTTAAATAATTCTTTTTTTTCTTAATTTTCTTTTTTTAATGTTTATTTATTTTTGAGAGACAGAGACAGACAGAGCATGAGTGGGGGAGGAGCAGAGAGAGAGGGAGACACAGAATCCAAAGCAAGATCCAGGCTCTGAGCTGTCAGCAGAGAGCCCAACGCAGGGCACGAACCACAGAGCCGTGAGATCGTGACCTGAGCCAAAGTCAGGCGCTCAACTAACTGAGCCACCCAGGCGCCCCAAATAATTCTTGAAATCAATATGCAAAGCTAAATGGACCATTAGCTTTACCTCCATTACATTCTTATGCTATCAATATCTTGATTTAAACTTCCTCCTTGTCCCTTTTCTCTCTTCCTTACACAATGCATCCAATGCACTCTGAAAGGGGTTATTTGGCAGTTGTTTGCAGTAGAGATTCTTTCCAAAAAGTGCCATGTGCCTTGAGGGTATTAGGTAAGTTTTGGCTATCAATTAGTAGGTTACATCAGTTCTTAATTTTTGGTCTTGCTATTCCTTTGGGAGGTGGGGGGTAGATTTCCTATAGCAAATATGCAGCTTGTAGTTGGCCCTGTCACCACTAGATGGAACTACATTGTTGGCCAAGAGGGACTACTGAAGAGAGATGACATAACCAGTAGCTTTAATTATGGATGAGTGACTCATTAAGAGGAAGAAAAAAAAAAAAAGATAAAATTCAAGACGGTAAAAGTGGGACTGGCAACATATTTAGTACTTACTGGTTCCTCTTTTAAAGCATCATCTGTCCCTTCTCTTTATCTTGGCCCCAAACAACCCTGTTACTAAAGATCCCACCTTAGGGTCTAGAGTTTGGGAGAATGGAGAAATGTTAGTGAACAATAGTGGGGAAAAGTTTCTAGGAATCCTGAATATAGAGACTGTGTTTACACTAAAATAAGATAAAATTAATTTCCTTAATTTCACCTGATTTCTTTGCTTTAGGACTAAAGATATAAATATCTAACTGCATTATTTTAATTGATAGAAATATTTTTTTTCCCTTTCCTAGCTATTCCATTTCCTTTAGCCAAATGGAATGAAAGACTACTTACTTTCAACATAAACTGGGCTGGCCTGATTTTCCTTTTAAACTTTGTACTCTCCTTTGGAATAACTGGAACTAATCACTACTCCATTAAACAAAATGTTAGATTTTCTCTTTTCAAATGTATACATAAAAATCTTAGAGAACACGACACATTAAAAAAATTTGTATGCATAAAAATAGAAATGAAGACTTGTTTTTTAAAAAATTTATCAAACTGAATACTCTAAAAATAAACTAATATACACATACCTTTTGACATGAATTCAGTGACAATGTAAATGGGCTCTTCAGAAACAACAGCATATAGAGGAACTAGTTTATCATGTCTTAACTTTTTCATTATCTGAGCTTCTTGAAGAAAAGCTTCTGGCATCATTGTACCTGGTTTTAGTGTTTTGATTGCTACTTTTGTGGTTCCATTCCATGTTCCTAGAGAAACAACATATTTTACTATTTTAATCTATTTATTAAGAGATTTTAAGTCAAACCTCAGTGAGCAGCACTGAGCAGTTACCTTAAATATTTTAGTATATCTTATCATAAGTTGTGGTGCTTTAATCTACGGCTAAACAAATGACAAAAAACCAGAAGTTCAGATTTCTTACCCATCCATACTTCACCAAAACATCCTTGTCCTAATTTAACCTCTAGTCGCAAAGATTCTCGAGGGATTTCCCAAGCATCTTTTGCTAGACCTTGAGTCTGGGGTTTCACAGTTGGACACACGGTTGTTAACTTATGGCATAAACCATCAGCATGTTCTAGATAAATGAATAAACTACACTGTAAAATGAATTAATTACAAAAATTAAGGTATATATAGTATATCAATGTTTTTAAAAGTTTAAATTAAAGAAAACAAAAACATAATGTTTTATCAGTTTTATGCTAAAACCACAGACACAAAAAAGGGAGTTGTATGTATATAAGAAACAAAACATACAAAAAGCAAAACATTTTTTGTTAAATACCTTTTTAAGGTTATAATTTATTGAATACTTATTATGTCTCAGCTATTGTACTAATTCAGAACTTTATAAATATCTCATATAAGTAAGTCTTGAAAAGCTTAAGTGACTTTCTTAACGTCACCCAGTTAGTAAGTGATGGAGATGGGATTCAAACCCTAGTTCTGGTTACCTCCAAAGTTATGTTTTTGACCACTGTGCTTTACTTCTTCCTAAAGAGAATGCTACCATTAACTGTTAAACAGGGAATCCCAAATTCACAATGGCTTGACTAGTGAATCTTGCTTATCCAATCTTCTTTGTTGAATATAAGACATGTTGCCTCCCATTTTCAACAAGTAACCACACAAATCCACATTCTAACCAGTGCGATTACAACTGCTCGCTAACATGTTTCTTCAATGTCAAGATTGGTGGTTGACTTGATAGACTGTTTGTAGCTAGCTGTCACTGAAGAAGAGACTGCCATGGGAACTCCCTTACCTCTAGTATTAAGAATTTAAAAACTTTCAGATGCATTCATATATTAAATCAGCCATGCAAAATTTTGAGACAGAAGAATCTGATACCAAATATCTTTCAAAGGTCCTTGAAAAACCAAAAGAATGTCTACACAGTTGCTATAGGTTAGTTTTCCAGGAAAAGAAAAATGCATCTGCAGAATTAAATTTCACTGGATTTATATTTTAGGAAGTTTTATGTGGTCCAGCCCATACAGAGGAATGTAACCCGAAAAGACATCTGATATGGCTTTTTAAGTATTTAGTTTTACCTACTTAATAAACGTTCCTTAAAAATTTTTTTGCTTTTATGCTTTTTTATTTATTGTCACAATCTATCTTGGTTTTTAGCTGTTATGAAACGAAACCCCAACGTAAATATTACTCCAGTTAGATACAAGGATTCAAATAATGGTAGTCAAATTTTACCATATCTAAGAACCTAATTCAGGTAATAAGTATTACCTGTTCTTCATTTTAAAACTACAATACAACAACATCTATAGACCACACTCTGTGTGTAAAGTACTGAGCTAAACCTTACAAGAAACGAAAACAGAGATTCTGTCCTCATAAAATACAACATTTAAAAATAGTTTTCACGTGTGAAATCGTCACATACCTGTGTAGTGTTTTACCAACTTCTGCAGAGTATCAAATTGTGCTCTGGTTGTGATATAGTATCCACCGTTGTCAAGTTTCCTAATTTTGTAGTGTTTCACATTGTCACCTCTTACCTCATCCCAATCACGAATAGAGAGAGAATAAGCACCTAAGGGGGGGAAACAAATACTTTTTGTGTATCTTTCTCAAAATACGGTCCAAGAAAACTTTTATACTTACATTACAATATAATTACCTTTAGTAGTTTCACTCTCTCGTACTAAGAAAATACCTCGTTGATTCCCAGGATTCAGAAGTAATCTTTCAGCATCTTTTCTCCCCATTTTGCCAAAATACCACCTGGGAAAAAACAGTGTTTTAAGTTAGAAATGTGTAAGGGTTGGAAAGATTTACATAAGTATCAGTAAGATTCGAGTGGAGGGGAGGGGTGACAACAAAGAGCTTCAGAAGACAGCTTAAAAACACAGCAAACACAATAAAAGATCTTTACTAAATAGAAGTATTACAAATACTACTGTCAGAACATACTGTCCTAGTATTTCCAGGTACTGACTATTCAACCAGTCTCTTAAACTTCACCTGGAAGTCACAGGATCAGAGAAGTAAAGACAATAATGACAGAGAGAACCTCTAGGTCCCTGACAGATGGAAATATGAAGAGTGCAGTAGGAAGAACAGAAGTGGCTCCCTGGTAACAGTGTGATCATCTGTATTCAGTAAAGTGCAAGTAAACTATATCCAAATTACTAGCAACTCTAAATTAGCGTGGGTTTGATTTAATACAGATTTGTGAATAAAAATAAGTCTCTGCTGTGGAGAAGCTCACAGAATAAAACAAGAAGTAACAAGGGTCAAGCAGAACAGAGTTACAGAGACAGATTACATATTGTAAAAGCAATAAAAACAAACACTGAGAGAGCACCTACTCTGTGCAAGGCACTGTGTTAAGTGTTGTGTTATGAAAACAAAGTAGTATTATTATAAATCCCAGACATTCTTGGTTTGATCTAAAAATATTATGTCACTGAAGTTGAATTTTAATTTTTTAAAAGTTGTGAGAATAGCACATAGAACACTCATATACTCCTTACCCAGATTTCCTAAATGTTAAAATTTTACTTTGTCATATTCTCTTACTCCGTGTACTTTTTCTGAACCAATTGAGAGTAAGTTGCAAACATTCTGAATCATTATCCTAAATACTTCAGTGTGTACTTAAGGATATTCTCCTACATAATCACAGACCAAGCACCAAAGTCAAGAAATTAACACTGATACAACACTATCAACTGAGGGTAAATTTTGAAGTGAGAGAGTTTGCAGAATATAAAAAGAGTTAATATGATGTTTTTAAAGAGAAAATATAAAGGATACAGACTAGGCATAATAGTATGATTAATGCAGATTATTTATGATCCTACTGTAAGCAAATACTATGGCATTAATTATTAATTTTCAAGTAACATCTCCTATTAATATGATGTATTAGCTGTATTAAGGCTGGTATGTAATTGTATGTGTGTAAAATTGTGGCTAAGTAGAATGTGCACTAAAACATTTTCTAAAATCAAAGTAATTAATAAAATATGAAGTAGGGCCATACTCTTCTGCCTGAATGGAATCTGCAGGGGCTACATAATTGCTAGGGATATAGCCGTTCTTTCCTGTAGCAATTGATCGTGCTTCCCACCAGTCTCCTTCCCTGTAATACATAAAACAACAATTACCCAAGGTAGACAACTGCTCAGGACACAATTTATTACAGTGTTGCCTTGTATATATGTAGAAAAGAGGTATTACTTCCATTTTTTAATGCATTCATTTGATCAAGAATTAAACTCAAAAGAAGAATACTCAAAAATAGGTTACATGAATTAAACGAATAAGGCTAAAAGCAAAAGCACAACTGCGTCTTTCTCCTCCAAAAGTTACAGCTTAATTTTAGTTATAAGATCCCTTTTTTTTACACAATTCTTACAACCTAAAACAATAAACTATACTGACTAAAACAATTTGGGAGGTAAATCTTTCAAATTACTCAGTTTCAACTCAATGTTTTCTTTTTTAAAAGCTTTACTGACATATAATTTACACACCAAAAATTCCCCCTTTAAGATGTCATGGGTTTTAATATATTCAGAGTTGTGCAACCATTACCACAATCAATTTTAGAACATTTCGTCACCCCCCACCCCTCCAACAAAGAAACTCTGTACCCATTAACAGTCATTCCCTACTCCTCCCCAAGCCTCCCCCCACACTGCCAAACACTAAATCCACTTTCTGTTCCTATGGACATGCGTTTATGGGCATTTCATATAAATGGAATTATACAATATGTGGCGTGGTCTTTTGGACTGGCTTTTTTCACTTAGCATAATTTTTTTCAAGGTTCATCTATGTTATAGCATGTTATCAGTAGTTCGTTCTTTTTTACTGTCAAATGCTTTCAACAGTACATAAAATCAGAATGTTCTTTTTTAGTCATTGTAGGGGGAAAAAAATCAGGATGCCTTAGAACTCTTGTAGGCAACAGGCAAGAACAATAAAAAATTTAACTCTGAGAATAAAGTATATTTACAAAAATGTTAGCCACAAATATCTAAGACTAAAATCAATTCAGAACATGAGAATTATGTTTAGCTTGCAATACATAAGACTTGACTTTTCCAAAATTAACATAAAAGCAAATATTATCAGTCTCTAATGAGGAAGATATAAGTGGGTTCTGCCACTAAAAATTAAATGCATGTTTTGCTTTGCCAGAGAGAAGTAATGAAAATATTTTATCTAAATTGAAATTTTATAAATGACTGAGGAGAATTTGTTCTCTAAAAAATGAGATGACAAATCCTTTGGCATTTCAAGTACTGACGAACTCATAAGCTTAGTTTGTAGTTTCCTCGTATGTATTAAGCACTTTCAGATACACAAACTGCAAAGTTTGCATTTGTACTAACCACTCATGATTCATTCAAACATTTACTGAATACCCTTTAAGTGACAGACTTTATGAGAAGGTATGCTGGAAACAGAAGTAAAAAGTCAGTCTATACCCTCCAGAAACTCAGCCTGAGAATTTCTCAACCTTGGCACTACTGACTCTTTGTGCTGGATAATTCTTTGTTGTTGGGGCTGTTCTGTGCATTGTAGGATGTTCAGCAATACCCCTGGCCTCTACCCACTAGAAGAAAGTAGAGGGACCCTGACTATAACAACTAAAAATGTCTCCAGATATTGCCAAATGTCCCTGGACAATTCTTCCCCAAGGTGAGAACCACTGGTCTAGAAGAACGAAAAGCACATGATACATTATAATCCAAAGTAGTGATGGCAGCTATGATTGAGGTTTGTAGATGGTGCCACCTCAACCAGTAAGGCAGAAACTGAATCCAGCAGGAGATGGGGTGTGGGCCAATGGCAGAGGAAGAATGTGAAGAAAGGCCTCCTTGAGAAATGATACAGGAATATATGTTTTGAAGGATGAGCAGGGTTGGCCAGACAAAAGAAAAAAAAAAAATTGGAGAGACAGAAAGACCCATTACAGAAAAAAGAAACTACGTGTGAAGGCAAGGAAAGGTGAGGGGGCACCTGGGTGGCTCAGTTGGTTAAGCATCTGACTCTTGATTCCCACTCAGGTCATGATCTCACGGTTCATGAGACTGAACCCCACATGGGCTCTGTGCTGACAATACGGTGCCTGCGTGGGATTCACTCTCTCCCTCCCTCTCTCTCTACCTCTCTCCTGCCTCCCTCAAAATAAATAAACTTAAAAAAAAGAAAAAGAAAAAGAAAAAGAAAAAGAAAAAGAAAAAGAAAAAGAAAAAGAAAAAGAAAGGTGAGAAACCCCAGTGTATTCATACAATTATAAGCAATTTACTACGGCTGGGCAGTTAAGTGAGGAAGGGGAAGCAGCTCCATGACTGACGTCTACCATTGTTACTCCTTTTATCTTGACAGCAACTGGGAGCTACTGTAGGATTTTAAAGCAGAGAGACATGATCATATTTTATATTCTGGAACAATAATAGATAACAAATGGGAACAAGAAAGTTTGGAAATATGACTGGAAGTAAAGAGACCATAATATATATTTTGATAAGTTATGAGCTGGTTGCTATGCCTGCTAATGAAATTATGGGATTTATTTTCCATAACAAGCACTGAATTTTCTTTTTTTAAATTTTATTTTCTTTTTATTTCAGAGAGAGAGAGTGCGTGCAAGTCGGGAAGGGTGGGGGGAGACGAACTGAGTAACCCAGGCACCCCCAAAGAATTGAATTTTCAATTCAAGCATTGAATTCTTAATGGGACGCTGAATGTCTAAGAATCACCTAAGAACAAAGCAACTTAATGTGATCAGTTTGGGATGCTGGGGTTCCCTCCCTGGACTTTTTCCTTTGTCTTTTTAAGAGAAAGAAATAAGATCCTTAAATCATCTTATACTTAAACAGGAACATAGAATTCTACAGACTTCTTTTTTTTTAAGTAATGTACTTACTTGCATCTACTCCCTCATTCTTCACTCTTTAATCTTTACTGTTCATGGCAAAACACACATTGCAGCACAATTTGTATAAGTAATAACTTCTGGCTACAGCAGTAGTTATTATGCCATGTGTCTCAAGAAACTAAATGCATCATCCAACCCAGTGGGCAGAGACCCATGCCTCACCACTCTCATGATTCAGAAATCAACCAGTTAAGTGGTTTCGGCATGAAGACTAGGTTTCTGTCAGTACTTCTCCCTCACAAAACATTCCCAACACTTACGTGTTGTTAATTATTTGAAACCGTTCACCCTTCTTGAATGAAAGATCTTCTGTAGTTCTAGCTTCATAATCATATAAGGCCACAAATATAGTAACACCACCTATCGGAGCCAAAAACAAAGACAAAAACAAAAAAACAACCAAGGTAATTATATGGATAAAGTAAAATAGAGAAAAAAAATTGTCAGCAAAAAAGCTAAGCATAATTTTCTTCCTAGTCTCCAGAATCTATTTTTAAATGGAGACTTGGGCAGCTAGAACTTAGTTAAAAAGATGCTCTTAAGACTTCCCATGAAACTACTGTAAGCTACATATTCTAAAATTCTATACACCTACAGAAACAAATTTAACTCTGGTTCATAGTAGCAAGGTCTCTGACTTGGAAAGACAGTCAAAGTTCAAATTAATTCTTTGGCAGAAAAAGCATTAACAAGTACTGCAAATTACTGGCACTGATCATCTCAATTTCTGATAAACAATGGGTGAACATTTCCATCTGTAAGACTGATCCTTCCTAGTAACAGCTAGGGATTTAGTAAGATTAGTTAGTATACTGAACACTTAAAAGTTAAAAATGGCTTGTTTTTCTTAGAAATTAAGTGATATGACTGATATGAATTATAAATTCCAAAAATAACTCTCATACAGAGCACTGTACACAAATGCTTAACAGATCAGGACACTACACAACTAAACCATTACCTGCAAACAGAAGAATAGAATGGATTGATTTACTCTTCTCCCCTGAGCTCCAGTCATGTATTAACTGCCTATGTGACATACCTACTTGAATGCCTAAGCAAATGGCACTATCTGATCAGGTACTCAACCAAGTCCCTATACTAGCACTATTAGCTCTACCTCTAAAATACCTCTTATCTACTTTCTTTTCCATTTCCACTGCTGCCACCTTCATCTAAACCCTTGTTATCTCTGAGTGCTAGGACTCTTGAGAGAAGTAGCCTCCTAACCCACTTCTGTACCTGCTTCCTTATATACATTCTCCACACAGTTAGTTGCCACAGTGGTTTTTAAAAAAAGGAAATTCAATTATGCAAATCCTCTATTTAAATTTCTTCAACTGCTTTTTCTTGGCTTTTGAATAAAATCCAAACTTCTTACCAGAGTCTTTGAGGTCCTGAGTAATCCTAACTCTTCAATCTTATAGTAATCAATTCTACCCTCTGTTGTCCTCATTGGTCCTCAAAACTGCCAGGTTCATCTGTACCTCCTAAACTCTGCTGTTGTTCTCTCTTCCCCAGAAAGCTCTTTTTCCAGCTCTGCACATATTTAGGTCATTCTCATCAATCAAAACTCAGATCAAATGATATCTCAAGACTGCTTTCCTTGATCAGCTAAAGGGCTTTCACCTTTATTAAATGGACATAAGTAAAGTGCTTAGGTAACTAAACTATGTCCTTAAGGATCAACATTTACTTGAACCATTCTGGACTACTGTCTTTCCCAAACATATAATTCTGAAAATAACTTAAACTTTTGATAACTGAGAACACCACCATGGCGATCTGTTACTGAGGTATTTAGAGTTAGGGAGTTGGGAATTAAACTATAATTGACCCTTTGATGTCCACAACTCCTCAAAACGAACAGTCTCATAGAATTCACTTATGGCATTCCTCTAGCACTATTATTGGTTTAGAGGTAAGCAGACTGAAGGGACAAATTTATAGTCCAAGCTTATAGAACAGATTCCACTTTTGCCCCCTCTGATTGTTAAGTAAGGACACATGTTGCTGCTCAATTTGATGCTAGCAGCTGTTTTGCCAAGCCTAAGGTTAAAGCAGAAACTCTAAGGGCTACTGGAAAGAGATCAAGGACTCGAGTCCTTGATGACATTAAAAAACTACTGTTATATCAAGGAATCCTAGAGCTCACTCTACCTTTTTAAAACCAGTTATGTTTTGTTACTCAAGGGAAAAAGTATCCTGATGTGGAAACCTTCCACAAAAGAAATCTTTTTAAAGTTTCTAATTTTTTAGAGCATTTCTGGCTCCATGAAAGGTTGTCAGCTGTCACTTCTTCCTGTTCTCTGAAAGTATATCATAAAGTAATAAATGGAGTTCTGGAACAGAACATTAAACCTTGTCTCTCTTGCTTATCTCTGGCTCTGAAAAAAAAATCATTTAACTCTGAGCCTTAGGACTTTTCTTTTTAAAATCAATCAGTATCTGATAAAAAAAAATACCATCATCACTACATTACCATTTAATATTAAGTAATTACTATAATATTTTAATACTGGATAGTACATTATAAACCTGAAAACTTATAACATTCTTGAGGGAGGGGTACATGTTTTTAATTTTTATAACCCCAGTACCTGCCACATAGCAGGCACTTCATAATTACTTGAAAAATGAAAAATGAAATAATGGTATAACCAGTCAATAATCACCAAATTTTCCAGAACAATATCTATGTATACAATAACACTTTAATTTTTACGTTAGAAGTTTAATTTTCACATAAACTTATTAAGTCCCCCAGGAACTTATCTTTCTTACAAGCAGTTATCTTTCTTTGAATGTACTGCCTAAGGTCACATTCCCAAACAGACAACAGAACTGTCCATTTAAATCTCACCTGTTAAACCAGCAGGATATGAACTTGGCACCACTGCGAATGAAGAAGATGCTCCTCCAAAAGGTGTCACCCCTGAGGATCCTCCAAATGGTGTCATGGAAAGACTGTTAAAATTAACAGATGCTCCCTTTGTTGAAGACGATGGGGCCACTGCCGTGTGTTCTGCTCCATAATGGCTGACACTTGCACTGACAGGCTCTGGAGTGCTTTCAGTTCTATATTTAATGGTTGGACTTTTGTTCTCTTTACTTTTAATGCAGCCCATTATCAAATCTACAAAGGCGGTAAGGCAAGTATTTTGAGAAGTGGTTAATATAAAGGATACTTCAAAAAAACTCAATTTAAAACTTCACTTTAAACAAGGAATTGTTCTTCCACAAAAAAGTAACATTAACGAAATAAAAACCTAGACAACTAAAAATGGAGTTTCTTCTCCTTACTTATCTTTATTACAAGTCTGCTGAGGCATCATTCCAATCATATCATTCTCCAGCTCAACCACCTTTAATGGTTCAATGACAACATGCCATAGTGTGCTGGGAAAGCCACTGACTCTGAAGCCAGAGGCGCCTACATTTGAATCCTGGCTTTCTACATACTAGTGGAGTATGCTGCCCAACCTCTCTGCACCTTACCCTTACATGAAAAAGAGGGATAATAATAACATCACTTCATAAAGTTTTCTATGACGATTAACTTAAGTTTATTACAGGTTCCAGACAATATGTGGCACGTAGTAAATACTAGCAAATACCAGCTGTATTCCTTCTATCTATAAAGGCCCTTTGTAATAGAAATATAATCTGAGCCACATATATAATTTTCAATCTTCTAGCAGCCAAGTTAAAAAATATAAAAAGAAGGGGCGCCTGTGTGGTTCAGTCGGTTAAGCGGTGGACTCTATTTCGACTCTGATCATGATCTCACGGTTACTGCCTGGGATTCTCTCTCTCCCTCTCTTTCAGCCCCTTCCCGCTCATGTGTGAGCACATGTGCATACTTTCTCTCCCAAAATAAATAAACAATAAACAAATTTTTTAATAAAAAAATAAAATTTATTTAAATGATAGATTTTATTTAATCTACTGCATATAAAATACAATTATTTCAACATATCAATAAAAAAATTTTTAATGACAGAGTTTACATTCTTTTTTTGTACTAAGTCTCAGAAGTCTGTTATATATTTTAAACTTATAGTACATTTCTATTTGGACCAGGTACATTTCAAGTGCTCAGTGTCTATATGTGGCTAGTAGCTACCACGTATAGAACAGGGTAGTTCTGTAACTTTTTTCTTCCTTATCTACAGTCACACTCCCAATGCTTACCAAATCCAATCCCACTCTATCTTTCCAACTTTATCTCCTATTATTTCCTTATGCTTATCTACACACACACACTTTCCTGTTTCCGCAATACATATGCCCTGTGCTTTCCCAATTTTGTGGGGATTTTTACATCTAAAACTTCTCTACCTGCTATAGTTCTATCCATTCACTGAATGTCACCAAAAATGCTACTTTTCCATTCAGGCTTTTCCCCATAAATGGCAAAATACTGTCTTCCTTAAAACATCCAGTGTACTTTTGGGGAGATTTTTATATGGAATGCTTACCTTACCATTTTGTATCTTGTTTTTTGCTTACTGGTGTAATTCCCACCCTACCCCCAAATTACTGGCAATACATTTCTTAAAATCAAGAGTTACTCATCTCTTTGTGCATCTTACAAACATGACTCATATAATAGGTTACTAATATTACAAATCTGCATTATTTTATTCACTTCTTATGGGAGCACTAATGGGGATTTCATTAATTCACTTCCTTTTAAGGGTCATTCTAATTTTACAGTTTTTCCTTTCTTACATGGCATTCAAAAGGAAGTAGGTGAGTGATTAAGATGATTGCCTCATGAATTCACAAAGACTGAATATTTATGACCTTAGCTATATAACATCTAAAATGTAGCTATATTGCAGTAATCCGACAAGAAATAAAGGGCAACCAAATTGGTAAGGAAGAAGTAAAATTGCCACTATTTGCAGAGACATAATACAATATACAGAGGACCCTAAAGACTCCACCAAAAACTATTAGAACTGATGAATGAATTCACTAAAGTTAGAAGCTACAAAATTAATATACAGAAATTTGTCGTAGTTCTACCCACTAATAATAAAGTAGAAGAGAAATTAAGAAAACAATCCCATTTATAATTACACTAAAAAAAAAAAAAAAAAAAAAAAAAAGGCTAGGAATGGATTTAACTAAAGAGGTTAAAGACCTGTACACTGAAAACTATAAAACACTGATGAAAGAAGTTGAAGACAAAACAAATGGAAAGGTATACCATGCTCATAGACTGGAAGAATTAATATCGTTAAAATGTTTATGACACCAAAACAGTCTACAGATTCAATGTAATCCCTATCAAAATACCAATAGTATTTTCTACAAAAGTAGAACAAATAATCCTAATAATTGTATAGAACCACACAGGACACGAATAGGATAGGCAGACTTGAGAAAGAACAAAACTGAAGTATCATAATCATACATTTCAAGATATACTACAGTTATAGTAATCAATCAAAACAGTATGGTACTGGCATAAAAACAGACCCAAAGGTCAGTGAAACAGCATAGAGAGCCCAGAAATAAACCCATGCTTATATGGTCAATTAATCTACGACAAAGGAAAGAATATACAATGGGGAAAAAGTCTTTTCAATAAATGGTGTTGGGGAAACTGGATGACTACATGCAAAAGAATGAAACTGGACCACTTTCCTATACTACACACAAAAATACACTCAAAATGAAAAGAAAAAAAACCTCAAAATGGATTAAAACACAAATGTGAGACCTGAAACCATTAAACTCCTAGAAGAAAAACAAAATGTTAAGTAGTAATCTTTCTGACATCAGCCTTAGCAACGTATTTTTTGATCTTGTCAGGCAAGGGAAACAAAAGCAAAAATAAACAATTGTGACTACACCAAAATAAAAAGGTTTTGCATAGCAAAGGACACCATCAACAAAACAAAAAAGCAACTCAGTAAATGGGAGAAGATATTTGCGACTGATATGTCCAATAAGAGGTTAGTATCCAAAATATATAAAGAATTTATACAATTAGGGGCGCCTGGGTGGCTCAGTCGGTTGAGCGTCCGACTTCAGCCCAGGTCATGATCTCGCAGTTCATGAGTTCGAGCCCCGCATCAGGCTCTGTGCTGACAGCTTGGAGCCTGGAGCCTGCTTCGGATTCTGTGTCTCCCTCTCTCTCTCTGCCCCTCCCCAGCTCATGCTCGCACTCTGAATCTGTCAAAAATAAATAAACTTAAAAAAAAATAAAAAAAAAATAATTTATACAATTAAACACCAAAAAAACATATAATCTGATTGACAAATGGGCAGAAGAACTGAACATTTTTCCAAAGAAGATATACACATAAAAGGACAAAAGACACATGAAAAGATGCTCAACATCATTAGTCACCAGAGAAATGCAAATCAAATCCACAATGAGATATTACCTCCTATCAGAATGGTTAATACCAAAAAGAAATAACAAGTACTGGCAAGAATGTGGATAAAAGGGAAACTTCATGCACTGTTGACGGTAATGAACAGTATTGAGGTTCTTAAAAAAAATCAAAAATAGAAATATCGTATGATCCAGCAATTTCACTATGCACCCCTATGATAACTGCAAGATTATTTACAATAGCCAACATATGGAAGCAATCCAAGTGTCTATACACAGATGAATGGATAAATATGTGTGGGATGTGTGTAAATAATGGGAATATTACTCAGCTATAAAAAAAAAAAATGAGATCTTGCCATAGGTGACAATATGGATGGACCTAGAGGATATTATGCTAAGTAAAATAAGTCAGGGAAAGACAAGTACCATATGATTTCACTTATATGTGGAATCTAAAAAACAAACAAACAAACAAAAAACCAGACTCTTAAAAACAGAGAACTGGTAGTTGTCAGAGTAGAGGGATGGGGTAAGTAAAGAAGATTAAGAGATACAATAAGTCACAGAGATGAAAAGTACAGCATAAGGAATACAGTCAATAATACTGTAATAACATTGTATGATGACAGATAGCAACTACACTTATCATGGTAAACACTGAGTATTGTTATGAAATTGTCAAGTCACTGTGTTGTATACCTGAAACCTAACACTGTATATTAATTATACTTCAATTAAAAACATTCTAGGGGCACCTGGCTAGCTCAGTTGGTAGAGCATGCAACTTTGGATCTTGGACCTACCACATTGGGTGTAAATTACTTAAAACAATAAAAATGCAAAAAAAAAAAATTAAGCACTATAAAATAAATGTAGCTATAAATATGAAAACAGAAACTCTCAGAACCTCAAAGCTGGAAGATTTTCAGATCATTATCTTAAATGAGTATATTCTTAAGATGTGACAGTTAAGTATAAGCATCAAAACATAACTGGGAGTGGAAATTTAAATTTCTAATGAACACACTTTGAGGGAACTATAAGCTAATTACATAAAAGGTATCTGCTTCTAAAAGTATTAGAAGAAACTCACCATGTTTCATAATCTAGTTGGAAAAGTGTTTTAAAGCATAATGTAAAAGTAGAAACCTTAAAAGAAAAGCCTAGATGCATGATTATCTAACTTCTGTGTGGGGAACAGGAGTAGGGACAAAAAAGTCTTAAGCAAAGTTAAAGATATGAGAAAAGGGAAAGTATCTTTGTACTTGCTCATGTTCTTACTCAGTCTAACACAGAAATGTACACATATGAAAACTGGTTGACATTTTACATGTTAAAAAAAAAAGACAGCCCCTCAAAAAAACAGGGAAGCCTATCAAGAGATAATTTACAAATGAAATATGAAAGGCCAATAAGCAGTATAAGGAGTTGTCCGACCTTTCCAGTCCTCTAATAAATGCAAATTTTAAAAGGTACCTTTCTTGCTTATCAGATTGGCAAATTTTGACTCAATACTCAAAGATGAAGGGAGGATTTTAACCAACAATCAATATATATTCACAAAACAGGCCAAATGAAATATATCGATTCATAACTGCAATTACCATAATTATTCACCCACCTCCTTTTCTATTCCCAGCTCCCTTAATTCCTCATTTTCATCTTTTTCTTTATCTGCAATTGTTGCTTAGGTCTTTTCTCTCTGGAAAACATCACTGACTTAACCCTTCTTCCTTCCAGAGTCAGACCTTCCCCCCCCTCCCCCGCTTCCAGTCTTCCATTACTACTCTTAACTGTCCTCCGGCCTTTTTTCTTAATCCAGAGTCTTTGGTCCAACTTCTCACTTCTACCAATTTGCCCTTTCCAATAGATGCCTGGATAGACTCATTTTTGGTCCAGCACCCCAGTATGAACACAAAGGAGTTATTACTGCTTCCCATCTCCTTTAGAAACAGGATTATAAAAGTGTAGGATATGATTTACATTTTTAAACTTCAGGTGCAACATGAGTTAAACAGATTTTTATGGGGTGTCCTAGAAACATAGCATCATTTAGAACAGTTATATGGGAAAGCCTCTTCAAGTTCCACACTGCTAACATACACATACATATTTATTAAACACTATAAAGAGCTGGAAATGTCAAGAAATGGTCCCTTTAAAAAAAAAGGTAACAAATAAGTATAGGAAACAAGTACAGTATTGTAAAATGTGAAAAATGGTGGAGGCGAAGTATGTATAAAACACCACGAGACTACAAAGTAAGTTATAAGCTCTGTCCAGAGTGCTTGGGAAAGAAAATTTTGAAAAAGGGGAATGTGACCTGGGTCTTTAAGAGCTGGAGATTTGGGGAAGAGGAAATAGGTTATTCCAGGAATAATGGAAAGTGCAGAATGGCTCAGACGTTTGAAAAGCATGGTGTTTAGGGAAGAAAACATCTCTGTGACAGGAGTATATGGGGGTGTCTATGAGATGGTGGGACAGAGGTTAAAGGTAGAGGACAATTTACACATGAAGGGAATTATTTCAGACTTTATCCAGGGAGCACTGGGCAGTTATTCAAGACTTTTAAAAAGGTGAACAGCAGGCGACAATATGTGTTTAAAAATAACTATGGTAGAAGTATGAATTAAAGAGCGCAAAGAAAGAAATGATGACAGCCAAGCTATAAACCTACTGCAATGCCCCATGTGATAAGGGACAGAAGCAGAAACACTATGGGGCCAGAGATGAGAGGAAAACACTAACGAAGTAAATATTAAGTAGAATATGAAGTAGATGATCAGTTGGATATAGGTAGAGGAGATATGAAGAAAAAGGATTTATTCACTTGCCAGTATTTACCAAACACTAAAATAGTTAATGATATGTGTGTTATGGAATAGATGACTCCAAGATTTCTAGTTTGATCTGGGTGCAGAGTAATACCATAACTGAATTAGAAGAGAAACAGGTTTTTCTGGACACAGGAGTTCATTCAGATGTTAGTTTTAGGTGCCTTTGGGGCATCATATTGAAAACATCTAGTAGAGGATTGATAATATGTCTAAAACTTAGGGAAAAAGGCAGAAACCAGAGAAAGAGTAAACAAAAATATTTTCACAAGGAAAGATTTGCAGGGGTTTGAAGAATTCATATAACGGTACAGGATACCTACATATAGGGAATAAATAGGCAAAGAAATTAGGAAGCAACAATTAGAGCTGGGAGTACTTCCATAAATATAAAAACATGGTTGGAAAAGAACATCGAGAGAGTGGAATGAATTGGGAGGTTTCAATTGTACCTGTTGCAATTTTTTTCTTTCTTAAAAGAAACGTAAAGCAAATAGAGAAATGTTAATATATTAAATGTGAGTAACAAAGAATTCTTTTTGTTACAATATTTTACAATACATTTATAATAATGTAATACATTTTTAATAAGATGGGGCACGTGTGTGACTCAGTTGGTGAAGTGTCTGACTTTGGCTCAGGTCATGATCTCATGTTTTGTGAGTTCGAGCCCCGCATCGGGCTCTGTGCTGACAACTCAGAGCCTGGAGCCTACTTCAGATTCTGTGTCTCCCTCTCTCTCTCTCTCTCTCTCTCTCTGGCCCTCCCCCTTCCCTGTTCATGTTCCGTCTCTGTCTCTCAAAAATAAACAAACATTAAAAAAAAAAATAAGAAACAGAATAGTACAGTAAGAATAAAAAGACTTTAAGGAAGAAAATGTCTAATAATGCTACAGACCAAAATGAAGTCAAGTAGTATTTCAACTGATTTTAATAGGCCCGCTGACTGGTAATTAGGAGTTCATTGGTGACTGCAGCAAGAGCATTTCTGCTGTAGCATCATGAAGATAAAAGCTAGACTGCAGTAAGCTAGTACTTAGTAGGCCATGAAAATATGGAGAATTTTTGGAATGCAGCATCTTCATAAGTTGGGAACATACACTTTTATCAAGACATTTTCTATTTCTTTGTCTAGTTCACTGTCCCTGTCCTTCAGAGCCTTAGCACAATCTAATACAGCATATACTTGGGTTACTCAGTCATTCTTCTCCCTACTTTAATAAAAAGTAATTATCTGATTTTGTTAACCTTCCATTTGTCAATTTCATTGTAAATAATGTTTCATTCAAGCCACTCATGTAGTCTTATCCCTTTCTGCAATTAAATGTGTTAAGCCATGAGCATGGGCTTCTCGGATGTTTCCCTCGCTTGTAAAAAGGAATACAAAACAGGAATATTCCATTTTCCTTCCCTAGGTGTTATTATCTGTGATGCCTAAATCTGAGACAACCATCCAGGGATGGCAAAGCACTCCTCTGACAGGAGTACACTAACATAGTAAGAATAGTAAGGCAGAAAGATGAAAGGAACTTGGGTCCTTCATGATACTGCTCAGGTATTGAACTATAAACCCTACTATAATCCTAGAACACACTTTAGTTCCAGAAATCTTATTATGTGAAATAATATCTACTGTATAAGCCAGTTTTCATTTTGTTCTCTGTTAACTTGAAGGTGGAATAATAACTACTCAATAATAAACTACTCAAATCACCTGACAATAGTTAGTATATTAATGCCTTTCAATCTGTCAGGATTCAATAGCTTACCAAAAAGAGATCCTAAACTCCCTTTAAAGTGTTTGCAGAAATCTGAGATATTGTAAAACTCACAGCCTATAAAGGTAAAATTAAAATTCCTAGCAAGCTATTTCACATCGATATTTGATAGAGCATAATGTGTGTGAATATTTGCTCAAACACAAGACTAATTCTTACTTTGAATATTACTACTACTTTAAGACTTTTCGAGAAATATGTACTTAAAATTATGGAAATTTCTTCTCTTAGGTATTATTACAAATTTTTTCCTAAACTATTTTTAAAATCAACTTTGAAGTGTAATTTACATACAATAAAATGCACCCACTTAAAGTGTACAGTTCAATGAGTTATGGCAAATATCTACAACTGTGCAACCAATACTACACTCACAATATACAACATTTCAATCACCTCCAGAAGGTTCTGTTGTTCGCTTTTCCTATCAGTTCCAATCCTAGCCCTAACCAACCACTGATCTGTTTTGTCTAACTCAAGATTTATCCTTTTTAGAGTTTCATATATATAGACTCATACCATGTGTAGTCTCTTGTATCTGGCTCCCTCCCCCGCACCCCCCCCCCCCAAGCATTGTCTATCTCAGATACTTCTGTGATGCTACATATATAGGTAGTTCAATCATTTTTATCACTAAATAGAATTCCACTTTAGGAATATACCATTATTTATCCATTCACTTGTTAATGGGTATTTGGTCTGTTCCAGTTTGGGGCTATTAGTAACTATGAACATTCTTGTACAAGTCTTTGTGTGGGCACATATGTTGTACCCCACCACCATAAATACCTAGAAATGAAACTGCTTGCGCATATAAAGTTAAGCATACCCTTTATCACAAGAAGCTGAACTGTTTTCCATAGCAGCTGTACCATTTGGTATCCCTACCAGCAACGAATATGAATTCCAGTTGCTCTACATTGTCAACAATCCTAAGTCTTTCTTTTCCCTCTCAAAACCCACATATGTATGAAATTCATGGTAACCAAAAACCTTTAATTTTTTTTTTTCAACGTTTATTTATTTTTGGGACAGAGAGAGACAGAGCATGAACGGGGGAGGGGCAGAGAGAGAGGGAGACACAGAATCGGAAACAGGCTCCAGGCTCTGAGCCATCAGCCCAGAGCCCGACGCGGGGCTCGAACTCATGGACCGCGAGATCGTGACCTGGCTGAAGTCGGACGCTTAACCGACTGCGCCACCCAGGCGCCCCGCCAAAAACCTTTAATAGGTAAACAAAAAATAAAGAGAAAGCCAAGCCAAGCATAACACTAAAGAAAATCATCAATTGCAAGGAAAGAGAGCAAGAAAGTTATTTTGAAATAACAATTATTTAGAAAAAAATAATTCAAAACAATTAACAAAATGGCAATATGTATACACCTATCAGTAATGACTTTACATGTAAATGGTTTAAATGTTTCAATCAAAAGACATAAGGTGGGGCACCTGGGTGGCTCAGTCAGCTAAGCTTGACTCTGGATTTTGGTTCAGGTCATCATCTCACAGTTTGTGAGGTCTGTGACCCATTTATGAGTGCAAGCCCTCTGGGGATTCTCCCTTTCTCTCTGCCCCTCCTCCACTTGCTATCTCTCTCTCAAAATAAATAAAAATAAACTTTAAAAAACAAACAAACAAACAACACATAAGGTGACAGAATAGATTAAAAAAAACAGACCCATCTACATGCTGCCTACAAGAGACATACTTCAAACCTAAAGACACACATACAGACTGAAAGTAAAGGAATGGAAAAATATACTCCAGGCAAAATAGAACGAAAAAAGAAGGCCAGGGTAGCAATACTTGTATCAGACAAAACAGACATACATACGTACATACATACATACATTTATTTATTTATTTAATATTTTATTTGAGAGAGAGAGAGAGCACACGCGCACAAGTGGGGGAGGGGCAGAGAGCGAGGGAGACAGAATCTGAAGCAGCCTCCAGGCTCTGAGCCCTCAGCACAGAGCCTGACATGGGGCACGAACCGTGAGATCATGATCCAAGCCAATATCGGACATTTAACCAACTCAGCCACCCAGGCGCCCCTACACAAAAATAAACTTTTAAAAAAAGGCTATAACAAGCAACAAAGGAGCATTACTTAATGCTAAAGGTATCAATCCAACAAGTGCTTATAGCAATTGTAAATATCTACGAACTTGACATTGAAGCACCTAAATCCATAAAGCAAATTTTAACAGACGTAAAGGGAGACTAACATTAATACAATATTATCAGGGAATTTTAACAATCACTTACATCAATGGATAGATCATCCAGTCAAAAAAATCAATGAGGAAACAGTGTCTTTGAGTGACACATTAGACAGATATGTACAGAACATTCCAACCCAAAACAACAGAATATACATTTTCAAGTGCACATGGAACATTCTCCAAGATCAATCATGTAGCCACAGAATAAGTTTCCATAAATTTAAGAAAAGTGAAATCCTATCAGGCATCTTTTCTGATTACAATGGTATGAAATAAAAAATCAATTACAAGAAAACAGCAGGAAAAAAACCAAACATGTGGAGGCTAAACAACACACTACTAAATAATGAATGGATCAGTGAAGAAGAGAGGAAATAAAAATATACACAGAGACAAATGAAATTAAAAACAAACCAGCGTAGGGTGCCTGGGTAGCTAGTCAGTTAATCGTCTGACTCTTGGTTTCAGCTCGCCACTGTGCAGTGCCTGCTTGGGATTCTCTGCCTTCCCCTTTCTGCCCGTCCCCCACTCCTGCATGCAGGCTCTAAAATCTTTGGGACCCAGCAAAAACAGTTTTAAGAGGGAAATTTACAACAATCCTGGTCTACCTCAAGAAACAAGAAAAATCTTAAAACAACCTAACCTAATACCTAAAGAAACTGTAAAAAGAACAAAGCCCAAAGTTAGTCAAAGACAATCATAAAGATCAGAGAAGTGAAACAGGGACTAACGAAACAAGAGAAATGATGAATGAAGCCAAGAGTTGGTTCCTTGAAAAGATCAAATTGGTAATTTAGTTAGACTCATCTTAAAAAAAAGAAAAACAGGGGCGCCTGGGTGGCGCAGTCGGTTAAGCGTCCGACTTCAGCCAGGTCACGATCTCGCGGTCCGTGAGTTCGAGCCCCGCATCAGGCTCTGGGCTGATGGCTCGGAGCCTGGAGCCTGTTTCCGATTCTGTGTCTCCCTCTCTCTCTGCCCCTCCCCCGTTCATGCTCTGTCTCTCTCTGTCCCAAAAATAAATAAAAAACGTTGAAAAAAAAAAAGAAAAACAGAACAACAACAACAACAACAAAAAACAGAGACAGAAAGACAGAGACACAAAGAGAGAAAAATAGAGACAGAGGGGACCCAAATGAATAAAATCAAATGAAGGAGAAGTAACAACCGACACCAAAGATGTACAAAGGATTGTAAGACACTACTATGAAAAATTATATGCCAATAAATTGAACAACCAAGAAGAAATGGATAAATTCCTAGAAACATTCAATCTTCCAAAACTGAATCAGGAATTAATAAAAAATATGAACAGAATGATGACTAGCAACAAAATTTAAGTGGTAATCAAAAAACTCTCAACAAACAAAAGTTCAGGACCAGATGGATTTACAGGTGAATTCTACCAAACATTTAAAGAAGAGTTAATCTTCTAAATGGATTAAAAACCTAAATGTGAGACCCAAAACCATAAAACTCCTAGAAGAAAAACACAGGCAGTAATCTCTTTGACATCAGCCTTAGCAAATACTTTTGGATATATCTCTTCAGGCAAGGGAAACAAAAGCAGAAATAAACTATTGGGACTACACCAAAATAAAAAGCTTCTGCACAGCAAAGGAAACCATCAACAAAACAAAAAAGCAAGTCAGTAAATGGGAGAAGATATCTGCAAGTGATATATCTGATAAGGGGTCAGCATCCAAAATATATAAAGAACTTATACAACTCAACACCAAAATAACAAATAATCTGATTGACAAATGGGCAGAAAAACTTAACAGACATTTTTCCAAAGAAGATACACGCATGAAAAGACCAACACATAAAGATGCTCAACATCATTAGTCATCAGGGAAATGCAAATCAAAACCACAATGAGACACCACTTCCTTTCAGTCAGAATGGTTAATATCAAAAAGAAATAACAAGTGTTGGTGAAGATGTAAAGAAAAGGAATCCTTATGCACTGTTGGTGGTAATGTAAATTGGTTCATCCACTGTGGAAAACAGTATGGAGTTCTTCAAGAAATTAAAAATAGAACTACTGTATGATCCAGTAATTCCACTATTGGGTATTTACCCAAAGAAAACAAAAACACTAATTCAAAACTATTTTACTGAAGCATTATTTACAATAGCTACGATATGGAAGCAAACTAAGTGTCCATTAATAGATAAATGGATAAAGATGTGATACACACACACACACACACACACACACACACACACACACACACACACACAACACACAAAATGGAATATTACTCAGCCACAAAAAAGAATGAGATTTTAACATCTGCAACAACATGGACCTAGAAGAAGAGAGAAAGGTATTACACTAATCAAGTATTACGTGATCAAGTGATTAGAAGGTATTATGCTAATCATGTGATTAAATTACCAATTCAATATCTTTAGCATACTCACATTCTCAATTTTTCTTGTTACATTTTGGTAACTTATAACTTTCAAGATCTAATTATCCAACCTGTTAAATTTATATTTGCATAAAGTTGTTCATAATGTTCTTTACCAATGTACTTTAGTACCGCAGCCCTTAGGGGTTTCTATTGAAAGTGCTGAATGATCAACAAGGCCTTTTTTTCCTTTAGCTAGTAAAAACTCAAATACCTCCCAGCCCTCTATAACCTCAAAGGGCCATTAGCTCATATCAACCTGGTCACTCTTTGCCTGGCTTTATATAGTTTCACTCTACACACATACATTCCTAAATTCAGAGAAAAATAAAGTCAGAGAGACTTCTAGAGAGGTTTTCAGAATTATTGTTCTACATAGCGTCTTTCTGCTAGAATTTTGCCCCCCAACTTTCAGCTGCCTCAGCCTCCATGAATTCTGATCTCTGTCTCCTCAACTTGTTGAGACCACTGTCCCTTTACCCAAGATCCCTCTCCTTGCTCTGTAATTCAGACTGTGCCTCTAGGCAGAAAGTTGGCATGATTAGATGACCATACAGCTCACTTTGTTTCTCATATTTCAGGGGTCACATATTTCCACTGCTGTTGTCTAACATCTGAAAACACATCTTCAGTTTTTAGGGGTTTTATTTTTTGTTTTTTTAATGTTTATTATTTATTTTTGAGAGAGACAGAGTGTGAGCGGGGGAGGAGCAGAGAGAGACAGAGACACAGAATCTGAAGCAGGTTCCAGGCTCTGAGTTGTCAGCACAGAGCCCCACGTGGGGCTCAAACCCACAAACCATGAGATCATGACCTGAGCCGAAGTTGGATGCCTAACCGGCTGAGCCACCCAGGTGCCCAGTTTTGTTTTTCGTTTTTTTTTAAGGGGCAGGGGGATTGTAAATCCATTATGGCCACTTAAAACGTTCTTAAAAATTAATACCCAGAAAAAACATTTCATTCCCTGGTTTTAATGTTATTAAAGTGCAAGGAGTATGAATTCTCCCGCCCCAAAACTGTACTTCAGCTTATATAACAGACAAAAGATTTATTCTTTAATAATGGCCACTTTCAAACAAATGGACATTTTAAGTGTTTTGCTATCATCAGTTAAAGTACTCTGTGGCATTTTCCTTCTAATTTCAAGAAGGAAAAATAATTTTTAAATTTTTAATTTTTATTATTTCCTTATGTGCCAGCATGCGTAAGTCTAAAATTTATACTCAGCTTAATGCTCGGCAGGTTGTTTTGGACTCAAGAAGGGGTTTTATTCTAAAGATAAAAATGCTAATGGGGAGGAGGTACAAATCTCATAAAAGTCAGAAACTAAAAAACAATCTGATCATACACATTAATTTCAAAAGGCTGGTGTTTGAGTTTTAATGCATGTCTTGACAGTAGGTAATCACTACTTTATTGGTAGGAGCTTATTGCTTCCTTACCATATGTGGATTCAGCATCTCTATTTCTGTATTCCTGATGCTTTAACCAACTACTTCACTCTACTAAGATAGCTGTTCCCTATCTCATAACTTCTACTTACTTGTGATTTTGATTCATTTGTGATCTACTCCAGGTTCCCACAATTTCTTTCAGCCACTGTTTGATTTGTCTGTTTCTGAGTTTGCATTGATATGAAGGCAGGCGGGAGGGGGTGCAAGCAAAAGCCCTAACCTGCTGACCAGTTATAGTTTGGCCATCACTCCATGGTTCTTCTTAAGTCCAGTAGGTATCATGACGACTGCTCTGTTTAGCATAAGTTCTTGCTTTATTAGCTAGTATAAATACACATTTTAGCAAAATGTACTTAAAGTGAAAACCTTTCAAATTGAAGTAAGTTTGTGTTAGAATCAGGTTAACACAGTTGACTCTTCCACAACACAGGTTTGACTGTGTAGGTCTACTTATACACAGATTTTTTACAGGACTATAAACGTATTTTACGATTTTAACATTTTCTTTTCTCTTCATTGTAAGAATATAGTGTTTAATACATAAAACATACAAAATATGTGTTGACAAATATGTGTTTACGTTATTATTAAGACTGTCAGCCACACTGGACACAGGGATCACTCCCTTTTCCTTTAAAATGCTTTTTCCACCTGGATTCTAGGACACACACTCCTAGTCCTTCGACCTACCATGCAGCCCCAACTACTTCTTTAACCTCATCTCCTACTACTGTGCTCTTACTTGCCCCAGTTCTGCCACACAGCCTTCTTCCTGTTGTTTAGATGGGCCAAGCATACTTGCATCTCAGGCCACTACACTTCCTTCTGTCTGCCTGGAAAGCTCTTCTACCAAATACCTGCACACATCATCCCTCAGCTTCTATAAGTCTTTGTGCTACTGTCACTTTCTTAATGAGACCATCTCTGACCAACCTATATAAAGCAGCAATATAACACTTCCTAGAGCACTGCCTATTCATTCTCCTTTAATCTGCTTTATTTCTCGATACCAACTATTACCGTATAAAGCATAAGGGTTGAGTGCACAGTCTCTTGTTTATTGGATATACAGCATAGTGGTTAAGAGAACAGACTTCAGAGACAGAACACCTGGGTTCAAAGTCTGAGTCCACCACTTAGCTGTGTGAGCTTTGGCAAGTTACTCAACCTTTCTGTGCCTCAGCTTCCTCAACTATAAAATGGGGATAATAATAGTAAGCTTCATAGAGTTGTTGAGGGCTAAAAGAGTTATTTGTAATGCACCTACAACAGCACCTGGCATGTATTATTCATTAAGTTTGCTACTGTGGTGACGATTTTGATGATAATGATGGCTCCCCCCTCCAAAATATAAGAATGGGAAAATGGGGGGAAAAATTCCTAGAGTATATAACACATGTGCAGAAAAATACACATAACAAATGTACACCTCAATGAATTAGCACAAACCAAATACCCATGTAATTCATCATCCAGATCAAGAAACACACTGCCAACAACCATTCTATTGGAAATATACATTGCAGTAGATAGCTGGGTCACAGAGCATATACTGCTGAACAGTTTTCTAGGGTGGCTGTACCAGTTTATACTCCCCCATCAATAGAGTGTGAGAGTTACCACTGCTTCACATCTTCACTACTACTTGGAATTTTCAATCTGTCCGGTGGATTTGTAGTGGTCTCTCATTGGGATTTTAATTCAACATTCACAATGACTACTAAAGTGAATACCTTTACATGTTTATTGGCCATTCTCCTTTGTGAAATGTCTGTTTGTTCAAGACACTTGTATACTTTTTTTTTTTTAATTTTTGTTTAATGTTTATTTTTTTTCGAGACAGAGAGAGACAGAGCATGAACGGGGGAGGTTCAGAGAGAGGGAGACACAGAATCTGAAACAGGCTCCAGGCTCTGAGCTGTCAGCACAGAGCCCGACGCGGGGCTCAAACTCATGGACCGCGAGATCATGACCTGAGCCGAAGTCGGCCGCTTAACCGACTGAGCCACCCAGGTGCCCCACTTGTATACTTTTTTTATAGCAGTTTTTTTCGTATCGATCTAAGGCATTCACTATATTTTCTGAATATCAGAGGAGTGGAATTTTTATCCCCATTCACTCCTGTATCCTCCCAGAACAAAGCTAGGAACATAATATGCATCAATAAATATTTCTTCAGTGAATAAATGCTTGCATTGTCTGTCTTCAGATCACCTCCATTTCTACAACTCTGCTTCATAATCTAGCAATTTATGGTGATTCTCAATCTCTAATTCAACCAAAAGTGGTTCTAACATGTTGGCTACCTAATAATCTTCATAAAGTAGAATTCTGTCCATAACACTCTTTAAGATAAATCTGTCAATGGCTTCCTACTACATACAGGATAAAATCTCAACTCCTTAATTTGGTATTCCAAGTTACTTTCCTAACCTGCTTTCACATCACTATTAAACTTCTAAAACACAGACTTAGGGGTGGGAAAGACAAAAAAAAAAAAAAAAAGCCATTTAGAAGTTAACTACACAAATCAGAGATTGTGTTTTAGGCAGAGACAGTAGGATAGTTCAAAAGCCCACAGACAAGAGAGAACAAAGTGGATTTTTGAAACCATAAGTAGTTCAGTGCTAAAGTACACATAAAAGAGTAAGAAGAGGAAAGAGGAGGCCAAGAATACATAGCAACAGGGACCAGAGCCTATATCACAAGGATCCTGTATTTCTTTCTAATTAACACAAATCACTTTAGATATATGGACATTCATTTTTGTTGAAAAAATAATTTACTGAATTGTAACTTGATTCTGAATAATTCTATCCAATAACCCAGCACATTGTTTCCCCCAAAAGGGCCAAGCATAACAAGTATTCTAGAAATACTTGCAGGGTTTCCAACCATTTCCTAATTTACCAATCCCGTAAGTCAGATAAAAATGTTTCTCAACTTTGTATATATGTAGGTGGTCACATATCAGAATTACCTATATTGAACCTGCTTTGTAACAGTATGACTAGTGGAGCTGGGACAAATTTGATACATTTTTAATGCATCTGGCTCAATCATTAGCAGGTAACACTTTACACTGTACACTGTATTAAGGTATTTTAACAGTACTTTATACACAATCCTTTGTTTTCATAGTACTTTTATTACTTAATTTGATCCCATAATAATTCTAACAGTTACCAGCCAAAGAGTAAGGATAATCGCTACATCATATAAAGAACCTGAAGCCTAGGGAGGCTGACCTGCTCAAGGAGAAGAGGTTGAGTCTTCAGAGTTCTAGGCTACCTTTTTTCCACTATCCATACAGAACCTTTAAGGAAGCCTTGTGCATACCATTTTCTGTTCGTTGATAAGTTATTAAATATTAGCCCTTTAGAAAATGTTACAAACGTGATAACACTATTGGCAGTCAGCTTCACTGCCCCACCTATAAATCTAACTGAAAACAGTACCCCACCCCTCTGTACCATGACCATGTTGCCTTATTATTAGTAACAGAATTAATATTTTTCAGATAACTTAACATACTTTTGAACTCTAAAAAAAAAAAAACCACTTGAATGTACATTATATCTGTAAACTAATTCTAGCAAACTAAGCAATTATTACATTATATGCTGTGTCCAGTTTGGGGGGCAGGGGGAAGCCCTAGTTTGGCATTTTGCCCAAATGTCTCCAGTTTACAACTAAGTTTTAAATCTGAAAGAAATCCCAAAGAAATATTTTATAGAATTTCATAAGATATAAAATGATCAGTTCTCCACAGGTAACAGTGGTCTATAAGCCATAAACATAAGGGATGATTTTCCTTTAACTTTCATTTTCAAATCTCTTCCCTTCAGCATAAATCAGGCAGGACTCGGAAAGAACAGAAAACATAGATGGGAAGGAGGAAACAGCAGACTACTAAAGGGCGTGCACTTTGTCTTGTAAAAGCAAACAAAGAACTTAATTTTCCAAGAGTCAAAGGAGAACAGAAAATATGAGCAACGGAAAACTGAGCTTGCAGTGCTCACTGACAGCAATTTTCTACTTTTTTTTTTTTTTTTTTTTTTAGTTTTTAGATATACAAGCAATTGACCTGAAAGAAAGAGTAAGCCTACTCATTCTAAATTCCTGGTGATTCCTTGTTGTTTTTTGTTTTTTACTTTATTTTTATTTATTTTGAGAGAGAGATAGACAGCAAGCAGGAGGGGTGGAGAGAGAGGAAGAGAGGGGAATCCCAAGCAGGCTCCACTTTGTTAGCACCGAGCCAGACGCAGGGCTCAAACCCACAAACCAAGAGATCGTGACCTGAGCCAAAATCAAGACTCAGACACTTAACCGAATGAGCCACTCAGGCACGCCCCCGCCCTTGTGGTTTCTTTAATGAAATCTGGCATAGAATCAGCCATAAAAAGGGCCTAATATAAAAAATTTGTAAAGAATTGTAAAGAATACTTAAAATGTATTGCATTAGGAAATTAGTAGTAATAAAAATCACTTACAAATTAATGTAAAGCCCCAAGATTTTTAAAAAAGTATTCAATTCAACATGGAATTACCTCTGGCCACTTCAGGCAATTATTAAAACCAGTTTGTTGCTGGGGCGCCTGGGTCGGTTAAGCATCTGACTTCAGCTCAGGTCATGATCTCGCAGTCTGTGGGTTTGAGCCCCATGTCAGGCTGTGCTGACAGCTCAGAGCCTGGAGCCTGCGTCAGATTCTGTGTCTCCCTCTTCTCTCTGCCCCTCCCCTGCTCATGCTCTGTCTCTCTCTAAAATAAACGTTAAAAAATTTTTTCTTTAATAAAAAAAGTTTGTTGGTAGAAAGGCACTGATAAATATTTATCAGGCATCATTCCCTTTATAAATTCAGTCAACTCTTGAAAAAAGAAAAGCTGATTTTATGCCTATCTTAAGAATTTTTATCCTCTCAGATTTTTACATCTTACCTTACTAGTGTCCTTTATCGAGATTTTATACTTGCAAATTACAGTAAATAATTAGATATTACTTTCAAGTCCTTAAATCAATTAAATGCTCCTTAGGCACTGTTTGGGTTCTTCTTTAGAGTTTCAAAACTTAAAAGCATACAATGCAATTATTTCTAGAATAATGTATATATCCCTTCTGGTTTTTATCTAAGACTAAAGAGAAGGAGAAATTAGATACACACACATTTTTAGAAAATTTATAAAACTGACCTGAAAATCTTTAATTTTGCCCAAATTCCCATGATGTTTAATTTATTCCCACCATGCTTTTGCTGTGACAACACCTTGAGTTTCAATGTATGTTTTAGCCACAGATCTAAAACTTGTAAGTTTAATTGGTATATAAATTGAATACATAACTGTAAACATGAAATTAATACAGAAGATTGGGGAGAGGAAGCTTTCAGCAACATAAGCAACCAACAAGGAACAGTCAGGTGTGCTTCAAAAACCAAAATAAGTCACATGAGGGTGAGCTTGGCTGGAGATGAGTTTACCAAAGCAAGGCAAGAAGGAATCAGTTTAATCTGTTACAAATCTCAAAAACTAGAAACCTTTCTGATCTTTGATACCTTTTGGTGCAGGTCTTGTATTCTATTCAACCACTAGCTTTTTCTCAGGAATTAGCAGAAGTTGTATATCTGCCTCTCATACTCAAGGTAATATTTCTTTTTTTTTTTAATTAAAAAAAATCTTTATTTATTTTTGAGAGAGAGACAGCGTGTGAGCAGGGGAGGAGCAGAGAGAGAGGGAGACACAGAATCTGACGCAGGCTCCAGGCTCCGAGCTGTCAGCACAGAGCCCGATGAGGAGCCTGAACTCATGAACAGCAAGATCATGACCTGAGCTGAAGTCGGATGCTCAACCAACCCAGGCCACCCAAGCTAATATTTCTAAGTAACAGGAGTAAGAAAGTTTTTTTTAAGTAAGTTTTCATTGCTATCCAAGAATTTAATTGTAATTTGTGCATATTATGTATGTTTAAAACCACTTTTTCCAGTTATAAAAAACTTTTCAAATTTTAGATGTACAGAAGTTATAAACACATTTTTTTATTATATGTGCTGCCCAAGCTAGCACAATAAACACATTCTTTTAAAATACTGTCCTCCTTTTTAGCTTATTCTCCTACCTAATATCCTTTCTCAAGCAAGATGATGTGTTACTACATGTAGTTTATTTAAATTTTTTTAAATGTTTATTTTTGAGAGAGAGAGAGAGTGTGTGAGTGTGTGTCAGTGGAGGAGGGCAGAAAGAGAGACAGAGACACAGAATCTGAAGCAGGTTCCAGGCTCTGAGCTGTCAGCACAGAGCCCCATGTGGGGCTCGAACCTGTGAACCACGAGATCGTGACCTGAGCCAAAGTCAGACACTTAAACAACTGAGCCATCCAGGTGTCCCAACAGGTAGTTTAATTGTTAGAGCCTGATACAAATTAAATGTCTGCTTCAAAATTTTAATTGCCAAATGTTAAAAGATTTTTTATTTTAATTTTTAACTTTCATTAAGCAAATTCTATCCTGTCATCAATAAATAAAAAAAGCATAATTTAGGTATATACTAGGTACTTAAATGCTTATTGCTCCATTTTCTTAGCTTGTTTCATTCAAAAATTAATGCCAATATAGTTCTCTGGATATTTACTTGGTAAACAGGTGTTAAATACCAATTTTGCCTTTAAATAGGCCATTTTTTACTTCTAAAGTCCACAGAATGGTGATTTTACAGTAGAATGTCAAAGACAAGCAATGACTTTCTAGCAATTTGCTGGAAGAGATTTGCTAGAACATGATTTTACTTTTTAAATTAATAGAAAAAGTCTCTCAAATCTAAAATATCAAAACTTATTACATGCATACCTGTAGGCACTCTCTTCCACAAACATAAAGGGTAAAGATGAAAGATTAAATCTAGTTTTGTCAAAATATTCACTATAGGAGGCTCCTTTAACTGGGCAGCCACTGGAACACCTTCCAGAAATCTCAAATTTGCCATCTTCAAAATGGGACCTATCATCCTTCCCATCAAAATCTACTCTTCCTTCTGTCACCCATGTTTCAACGAATGTAAGTATATACTGCCTTAGACACCTGACAGTCATTCTTAACTCATACTCCATACATCCAATCAGTCACCAGGAGCTGCTCATACTACACTGAAATCTCCAAAATTCTTCTACTTCTCCTTCAACTAGTTACTACTTCCCTTGGGTACTAATCACTGTCTGTATTATTGCAAAAGCTTCCTTTACTATCTGTGTACCTCTAGTGTCACTATTTCTCCAGTCTTTTCTGGCTATAGTGTGAAGATGTGTTTTCTACAAAGAAAATCTGATTAAGAGTGTGAAACTAAATAAAGGAAACCTCATTTAAAATGGAGTCAGGAGACCAGAAGAGGAGCCTTCCAGCCCCACCACTTGTCCTCAACCACAGGCCCCAACAGGAAGAAACATACATTGCATTCCCAACAAGAAGAAGCCCACTTTACTTCTCCGAGAGGAGAGAATTTCTCCTTGACCAGTAACAAGCTCAACCAACAGAAAAATACCACAACTCAGTCAATGAGAAACCATCACCATATCTGAACTCTCACTTCCTCCAAAGGACTTTTGTTCAACTTCCAACTTCCTCCTTTTCTCTAGAAAGTAAAGTTCTTCTTTGATCTCAACTTGCCCCAAATTGCAATGCTATGCTATTCCCAGATAAACCCATTTTCCTGGACAAAATAACTGACAGTTTTAAAGGTTAACAGGAGCCTTCAATGACCCCAACCCCCTCCTGCTCCCAAAAATAAAGTCCAAACCCCTTAATATGAACCAGAAGGCCCCGCAGGGTTTGTTTTATTTACCTCTCCTGGCCCATCTCTTTACATTAATCCCCTACATTCTATGCTCCCTACATACTCAATTTCTTTTAGATCTTCAAATGCACTATGTTCTCTTCATAAATGCTAGGCACAATCTACCTTTCTTTATGCTTGATTTATAACTACCTAACCTTCAGGCTTTAACTTAAACATTCGAGGAATCTTCTCTGACCTCTCAAGTGGTCTTACATCACATTTTATTCCCTCCCACCACCATTTACTATGCTGAACTGTCACTGCCTATTTGTCTCTATCCTCCTCTGAACTGTAAATTCTGGGACAGCAATTTTTTTGTCTCTATTGTAGCTTGGCCTACCATCTACCCCACAGCTGATATCCAGTATTTTTAGAGTGAATGAGTAAGCACTAACTTTGGAGTTAGACCTACATTTCAATCCTGCTTCTGTCACTTATTAGCTACTGTGATCCTTTATCAAATTACTTAAATTGCTCCTAAACCCAAGTTTCCTCTTTTTGCGAGGATTAATAATACCTATCTTCCAAGGTTGTGACAAGTAACTGACATTATATAGAGAGCAGCTAACATATACCTGAACAAAAGGCAAGTGTTTGCTTTGGTTAAGACTCTTCCGGCTACAAGGACAGGATCTGACTAGAGGTAGCTTAAACAAAACAGAGTATTTTTATAAAGCCTACAGGAGTTTCACATGCAATTCAAAGTCATAAAGAAAAACTAGAACCAGGAACTTAAGTAATAAAATGTAAATTTATTTGCTTTCCTTTTCCTGGTCCTTCTGTCTGCCCCATTTCCAACCCTTTCCTCCCCATCTTCTCCTCCCCTCCCTATTTATGCATCTCTTTCCTCCTTCCCCCTTGTGTGTTTGTCTCAGTCTCTGCCCATCCTTCACCTCTGCTACCCTGTTCATCTACTTCATTCTTGTCTCCTGTGGCAGAATGACTTTTTTGATTCTTTACAGGGTAGAAGATGGCTGCCAATAGTTCCAGAGTTATGGATCTTCATTTTAGACCTACACAGAGGGATTTTAAGTATCAACTTCAAATTCCTAAAGAACTCTAGCCCACACTGGGTCAGCTGTCTGCATGTGGCTCAATCCCCTCCAGCTAGGAGGTAGGATCACCACTGAAACATAACAGATGGGGAAAATCTCAGAAAATGAGGGAGTTAAAGCAATCAAAACACTAGGGGCTTATTACTCCATCGATTAAGTAAACACTATTAATGCTTCACAAGAATTATTTAAGTGAATTAGCTCCAATAAGAATATATTAGTAATTAGTCAAGTTTTAAGTGACACTTAAAGAAGTGTCATTAAAGATTTTAATGAATGGAAAATATATCAACATGAAACATGTAAAAAGGATTATCCTCTTTATTTTTAACTTTCTGAACTTCTGATCTGAACAGTTAATGGTGCAAAACAGACTACAAATATACTTATTTTTTAATATAAAAGAAAAAGATTTAAAGATATTCTAAGAAAGTTTCAAATTGTACAGCACACTTTTATCTAGAGACCCAAACAGAGCTGGGAAAAGATCTCAAAAACACTTTTTAAATTTTGAATTAGCACGTATCTTGTTCCAAACTGAACAGAAAAGAAAACCTTATATAAAGTGGGATAAACGTTTGGGAAAAATCATCACATAACCTTTTATAGCTCCCTAGCAGTAAGTATAGATCCAATGTTGTAACGAAACTAAATCTGAGAGCTCAACTTAGTTGAATTGGAAAAATCAGCATAAAACATTAAGGAGGGAGTTAATATATCTACTTCCCTACCTGTACATAGATTTTTCTAACCTTCTCTACATATCATTTACTGGTTAATTTTTTACCTGATACTAATATTTGTAATATACAACTAATGAAGTTTTTTTTAGCTGTTTAATAATAAACAAAATACAGATGCTATTTAAAGGAAACAAGAATGGTAAAATTACTGAGTCTTTCCAAATTTCTTATTGGCAAAAAATGCCCATTTTGAGATATACATATTTTGTCATGTATGTGGCCAAAACCTTTCTTGTTAATAATGGCTCGTATCTTCAATGGTTACTGTCTGGACTAAATAAGTTAGTGCATCCATCACCTTTTTACTTTATATACATCTGCTATTTAAATTTTAATATGTGAACATGAAGGAAATTTGCAGTTACAAAGAAAAGAAAAATTCCCCTTAGCTATGTAACCTAACACATTTTCAGGTCCTAGGAATTAGGATGTGGATTTTTAGGGGAAGCCATAATTTTGCTTGCCACAGTGCCTATACCTGTAATCAATACGCTGCCAAAATTATATTGATCTATTAGGGTTTAGACGGTGAACATGTTTTGACTCGAGATGTATCATGTGTTAGTTAATTATGTACTAAGGAACATAACTTTTCTAAATTAGGAGACCAGTTTAATTAGCACTTCAAAGCAAAACCAACTGGTTGAGTCCATCTGGTGAACTCCCTCATACAAGTGGGTCTTAGAGGGAAATAAGCCAATTAAGAGATACTATCTTCCTCTTCCCTTATCAAACCTCTGAAGTACTAGTCCTGGTAGGGGAGAAAAAGGAACAAGTAAAACTGGCCTTGTTCTAAGTGCCTGGAAGGAGACAGACGCATTGTAAAAGGCCTGAATCCTGGTAACAGGGCTGTGACTGGCATTACCATAAGCCTGTTCAGATGACATTGAATCCAACTGTTCTTCAAGGCCCCCTAATGAGAATTCGACAGGAAGCTGGTCTCAGCAGAGCAATTACCAAGATTATCAGGAATTTAAAGATGGGTGACTTCCTCTGTTACAACACCAAAACAGGGAGGCATTTTCCTCCCCCCACCCCAGAAGAGAGAAGGGTACTTGATACAAGTACTTAATTTGGGTGAATTATTTGTGAATTAGCTTACTCTAATAGGATTTATCTGTAAACCCCCAAATCAATGCTCATGGTACTTTTGTGGTTATTTGCAGACACGTGCAGGGCTGTGAAAAATTTAAGTTGCCAGATCCACATGTCCCAAGCTCAGGTCAAACAAGGCTCTTATACTGTAAATGACTGTCCTTTCTGCAGTCTATCTAGTGTCACTTTTTGTATGTGTGTTTTGTTGGTGATGTCACAGTTTCAATTGGCCCACAGGTGTTAGTTAGTGCTAAAGTGCTATCTAGGGTTCCTAAACCAAGAAGGCTGTGCAGTGTGCCTATTCGGGCATCAGTTACAGTGCTATTTGTGAATTCAATGTTAATGAGTCAACAGAATACATTAAAGATGTCACACATGGAACAGAAGTACACATGAAACAAGATTATGAATTGATCGGTTGACAAAAATGTTGTAACCAGAGGCCCACAGGAACCTAACCTTTTATTTCCTCTAGGAAAATGATCAGTATCACTAATCCAGTATTCAAGTGACTTCTAAACATAACTACTGCAAATGACAACTGAGTATATATGAATACTTCAACAGAAAAGATTTCTAGGAGCCAAAAATTACACTTTTTCAAAATTGTAATACATACTGTCAAATTTCCCTCTAATAATACATTTTTAAAAGAAAAATCTAAAATGCTACTTTTAAAAGTATAGCTTGTTTGTTCTATTTTTAAATTATGTCTTTAAATGAATTTAAGCCCCCAAGAATACCCAAACCATTTTTGCATTTTTAAGTGAATTAAAATTCTTCAATTGTTACATTTTATTGTTTTGCCCCAACAGTTAAAGTATTGAATTTACTAACCATGTATCTAGTTATCAATTATAAAACAAAAACCAGTGTGAGCAAATTGAGAACAAGTGGTTATGACATTCATGTTATATGAACATATGAATACATTAAATACATATTTAATAATGTGCACATTCACTTATTTCAAAAGGTTTTGATAAATAAGTGAATAAAGGAAAAACTAAACACAACACACCAAGAAGTAGTCTGATTAAGCATGTACGGTAATAAAACAACTTATGAACTGAATTACAATCTAGTAAAAAATAATGCATTTCTCTTAATTAGATGATAATGACAGCCACAAAAACAACAGATGACACTTACTGAACAGTTACTACATTATAGCCACTGTGCTTAATATTTAAAATGGCTTATCTCATTTAAGTCTCAAAATACCCTGAAAAACAACTGCAGTTATTTTCCTTACTGACAGATGTAGAACCCAACCAAGGTCATACAGCAAGTGAGGGAGTAAAATTCCAGAGCTCCAGTGGCTTACCAGTATCAAACTGAACATATTTAAAGCCTCAAGCTGTACAAACATGTCTCTATAGTAGCCTCAGGTATTTATTAAAAATGGAAGATTCATGATCTCAGTCCAGGTTTAGTGAATTAGAATTTCTAGAGGTAGAATTTAGGAGTCTACATTTCAACAAGACATCCCAGGTGATGAGCAGCAACAGTGACATTTGAGAGCCACCACTTTTAAATATACTACTGACCCCTTATTCCTATGCTAGAAGCACACTATAACCAGGAAATATTATGCCTTCTCCATCTCCTCTGTGTCTCTGTTCATATTATCAGCTCCCTCTGGAATGTCTGTTTTATTTATTCTTCAAAACATACTTAAATCCCACCTCCACCAAGCCTTCACTGAATGTGTGTTTCTCTTCTCTTGATCTGCCATTGAACTTTAAACCTCCAATACAAAATTTCTCTCAGGTCTATAGTAGTAGCACATTTAATTGATAAACAGGAGAGAGCAGTTTCTTTTTTATCTCCTAAAAAGCTTAATTAATTAACATGGTGCCTTGCCTGGAGTAGACATAATTTTTTCTTTTAAAGTTTGTTGAACTGAATTATAGATCCTTTCCCAATCAAAGCTTGGGACTTGACCCAAAAGATAAATACTAGTCAACAAAGTAATGTTTAAATCTGACT
This sequence comes from Puma concolor, assembly GCF_028749965.1. Taxonomy (NCBI): domain Eukaryota; kingdom Metazoa; phylum Chordata; class Mammalia; order Carnivora; family Felidae; genus Puma; species Puma concolor. Next base: position 43,386,051 of record NC_141678.1, on the reverse strand, counting down.
TCTTAAACGGAAGGGAGTGTAGATAAAAAGACTGTATATAAAATAAATAAAAATAAATTTAACCCATAGTAACTTAACATGTATCACGCTAATTTACTAGTTACCTACATCTCCTTTAAGCTCTAAAGAGCTGATAATGCTTATGACTTCAAAAACTGCTCTAGCCTCACAATTCAGTATAAAGTGGGTGACAAGAAAATAGCAGCTATATGAGAAAGGCAAAATGCATGGTGACCATTTCCAGACACTTCTGACATCATCATATCAGTTCAGGGTGGCAACAGCAATTGACAATATTAGTTTTCTGCATTTAGCATTGCTTAACATTTAGCAATAGCCATTACTTCCATGAAGAAATACTACAGATATTTGAATACATTAAATTTAAAGGAAGAAAGTATTTGATACATATCAAGTTTTTATATAGTTGAGCTCCATGGACCATATCTATATCATAAAATCATATGTATCTGCATGACATGTGTTCTGAAAAACGTCATTCCATCTACAATTTAATCTCCAAAAAATATGAATTTGCCTGCTTTTACTTTTTTAAGTAAAAAAATTAATGTGCAAACACTGTGAATCTGATGAAGCTGTTGCATTGAAAGGAGACAAAGATCAGGGTGCTTCGTGGCTGAGTCAGTTGAGGGTTGGACTTTGGCTCAGGTGGTGATCTTGTAGTTTGCAAATTTGAGCCCCTTGATAGGCTCTGTGCTAACAACTCAGAGCCTGGAGCCTGCTTCAGATTCTGTGTCCTTTCCCACTCATGCTCTGTCTCTCTCTCTTTCGAAAATAAATAAAAACATTAAAAAAAAGAGACAAAGTTTTTAATCGAAGAAATTGGATGTTTTCGTTCTTTCTACCTTCATACTGTATAATACAAGCCTTTTACCCTGGGAATGATCACTTATTCTTAGTCTTGAGTTCCTTACTATGACTTAAGGATTAGAGCCAAAACCTTGGTACAGTATTCCTGCACCATTCCTTACTTCTGTACTCTACTAATTCAATCCTGATATCACTTTTTAAAAAACATGTATATGATAATTATGTGTATATATAAACATTTTTTTAAAAGTCTTATTAAAAAACCACAGGAACACATTTGATGCTTAAGGTTTATTACATAGAGGAGTGGAAGTTTCCAACTAGAGCAACAAATATTCTATGGAAAATTGTATTCGAATTCAACAAGAATTCTACTTACTCCTGATACTATTTTGTGCTTTTATCAGAATCTTAACAGCAGTATTAGCAGCATTTCTTTGCTCAGAGCAAGTACGTACAAAAGTTTGCTGAACTGAATTGAATTACATCAACATTTGTCATATTATTTAGCCCCAAATTTTATAATATTTCTAGTTTGGGGAATAGATATTTAAAATTCCATACACATGAATACATTAGTTCTGACTGGAAACAATTTTCTGATGTTTTTATCATTTTATTGAGTATTGACAACAGAATATATGCTATAAAACCTGAAGAAACGGTAACACAAGAATGTTTTGTTTGGGGCACCTGGCTGGTTCAGTCAGTAGAGCATGTGACTCTTGTTCCCAGGATCCTGAGTTCCAGCCCCATGTTGAGTGTAGTTGACTTAAACAGAAAGAAGGGCACCTCGGTGGCTCAGTTGGTTAAGCATCCAACTCTTGATTTCGGCTCAGGTCATGATCTCACAGTCATAGGATCTAGCCCCTCATCAAGCTCTGAGGTCAGGCTCTCTCCACTGGGCATGCAGCCTGCTTAAGATTCTCTCTCCCTCTGCCCTTTCCCTGGTCATAGGTGCCCTCTCAAGTTTTCCTAAATAAGATAAATACATAAAGTTTTTCATGATCCAATACTCTTGTGTCAAAGAGTAAACTAAGTTATAAAATAAAAAGAATAACAGCTTTCGACCATATCAGTGAGCTGCAGCAAAGGCTGTATTCAGAGCAAAATTCATAGATTTACACACCTATTACAGAACAGGAAATAAAAAAGGAAAAAACAAAAACCAAAAATACCCAAAAGAGGATTTTTATTTGTAAATCATACAATCATATATGGAAATCTTTTTTTCTTGCTGTTTCTAATTCATTACCTTTTCTTTTGATTTTCTATTATTTCACTATAATAAAAAAAATTCCAATATCGTTTACAAGTAAAAATCAGCAAATAAATCACTAGATTTTTTAAAGTTTTATTTACTTACTTTTGAAAGAGAGAGAGCATGTACACAAGTGGAGGCGGGGGGGGGCAGAGAGAGACAGACAATCTCAAGCAGGGTCCACACTGTCAGTGCAGAGCCCAATACAGGGCTCAAACCCACAAACCGTGAGATCTTGACCTGAGCCAAGTTGAACGCTTAAACCAACTGAGCCACTCAGGAGCCCCATAAATCATCAGCTTCAATCAAGCAAAAACATAGCATTAGGTTCAAGGAGAGTGCTAGAGCCATCAAGATCTGAAAAGACTAAAGGGTACTTTGTAGAATTCCCACCTAATAAAATGATGACTGTCTAGGCAAATAGAAATTGATAAAATTAGCTCAGTTAAAACATGAGACCTAGGGGCACCTGGATGGCTTAGTCGGTCAGGCGTCAGACTTTGGCTCAGGTCATAATCTCACAGTTTGAGGGTTTGAGCCCCACATGGGCCTCTGTGCTGACAGCTCAGAGCCTGGAGCCTGCTTCTGATTCTGTGTTTCCCTCTCTCTCTGCCCCTTCCCTGCTCAGTCTCTGTCTCTCTGTCTCCATCTCTCTCTCGAAAAATAAACATTAATTTTTTTTTTTTTTAATTTAAAAAGAGGGGCGCCTGGGTGGCGCAGTCGGTTAAGCGTCTGACTTCAGCCAGGTCACGATCTCGCGGTCCGGGAGTTCGAGCCCCGCGACAGGCTCTGGGCTGATGGCTCAGAGCCTGGAGCCTGTTTCCGATTCTGTGTCTCCCTCTCTCTCTGCCCCTCCCCCGTTCATGCTCTGTCTCTCTCTGTCCCAAAAATAAACGTTGAAAAAAAAAAATTAAAATTTAAAAAGATAGGAGACCTAAACAAATCAATAAGCATGAAAATACTTAAAACCTTTTCCAAAAATCAATTACAAAAGCATGTATTTAAATTTTCTGACCCTTACATGAATAAATTAGTCCTATGATCTTTAATCTCTTCAAAAGCATTCAGGAAAAAGCTTCCTACTTATTTTTTGCTGATAGCCCAACGCTGACAGAGTTGATCCGGTGTCTCTACGGAGCCAAAAAGTTGGGGGAACAAGGACAAGATCTAGTGAAGAGGTTCTGAGTCAGGTAAATCTCTCCCCCCCCCTCCCCAAGAATCCTCTTTTGAACTGCTAGCAAATACTGGCATTACTTAGTCACCAGCTAATTAGTTTTCCTGGGGAAGTAACTGCACTGAAAATCCCTAATATTCTATAACCACCAAGGACCAGCAGCAGTGTCCTCTCCTCTCCCACTATATTTGATCACCAAGTATAGTTTTGTTCTTGTTTTTCAAATTTAGAGTGTAGGACAACTCCAAAAATGCAGTGCAAATAATAATGTATATTTTTCTACTTTCTAATCTTAAAATATATCTAATTTGTCTTTCAGTTTTTCTAACTTTTGATATAAAGATTCATCAAAGAGAGAAGTTCTGGCCATTTGTCTTTTAGACATTTCAATTTTCTTGGTTTTAGTATTGTTTCAACAGACATTCTGAGTTATCAAAATATCTCCTTCCCAACCACTCCTAACAGAGTAATAGGTGCCGAAGAATGCTAGGGCCAAGGAGCTCTAGCACAGAACTCCTGAAGACCCTCAGAATTTCCTAACTGGTAAGAGCAATAAAGGAGAAAGGAACACCTTTTGTTATTCATTAGAGGCCCCTTTCAACCACACCTGAGTTTACAGTAATGTAGTGATTTTTGGAAAGCCCCTGAGGGTAGAGGGGCCAACCACGAGTGGACTTTCAAGCCCACCACACACTTCCACCTAAGGGAAGGGAAAAGAAGCTGGACGTTGAGCTAATAACCAAAGGTCAGTGATTTAACCATTTATGCCTATGCAAATAAGGCTCCATAAAAATCCTAACTGAAAGGGTTTAGGGGCGCCTGGGTGGCTCAGTTGGTTAAGTCTGACTTCAGTTCAGGTCATGAACTCGTGGTTCATGAGTTCAAGCCCTGTGTCAGATCCTGTGCTGACAACTCAGAGCCTGGAGCCTGCTTTAGACTCTGTGTCTCCCTCTCTCTCTGCCCCTCCCCCGCTTAAACTTTGTCTGTCTCTCAAAAAATAAACAGTTAAAAAAAAAAAAAGAAAGAAAGAAAGCTTCAGAGACCTTCCAGGTTGGTGAACATGGGTAGAGGTGCCAGGAGGGTGGCTTACCTGGAAGTCCATGCCCTTTTCCACATACTTTGCCTTATGTACCTCTTCCACCTGGCGGATCCCTGAGTTGTACTCTTTTATAATAAACCATTAATCTAGCCAGTGAACTATTTTCCTAAATTTTATTAGCCATTCTAGCAAATTATCAAACTGAGGGGGAAGTTACCAGAACTTCCAAAACTGTCCCAGTTGGACAGAAACTGTGGGTAACGTGAGGGTCTACTATTTGCAACTGGCACCTGAGGTTAAGACTGGGAGAACAGTCTTAAAAAACTTAGCCCTTAATCTTTAGGACCTAAAGCTAACTCCAGGTAAACAGTATGAGAATTGAACTGAAGAATGCCCAGCTGGTGTTGAAAACTTAACTAGTGTGGGAAAATCCCCACACATCTGTTGACCAGAGTATTCTCAGGGTACTGTACAGAGGAAACAGAGTTTTCCTTTAGCACTTTTTTTTTTTTCTTTTTCTTTTCATTACTATACTGGATAGTACTCATAACCACTGTTTATGCTTCTCTACTAAAAAAAAAAGATGCAGTTTATTCTCAGAATGTAAGAATAGTTTTTTACTAGCATGTCTATTCATACCATTAATTAATTGTATTAAAAAATGTGTGGGGCGCCTGGGTGGCTCAGTTGGTTAAGCGTCCAACTTCGGCTCAGGTCATGATCTCACGGTCCGTGAGTTCGAGCCCCGCGTCAGGCTCTGTGCTGACAGCTCAGAGCCTGGAGCCTGTTTCAGATTCTGTGTCTCCCTCTTTCTCTGACCCTCCCCTGTTCATGCTCTCTCTCTCTCTCTCTCTCTCTCTGTCTCAAAAATAAATAAAATGTTAAAAAAAATTATTAAAAAAAAAAATGTGAAGAGGCGCGCCTGGGTGGCTCAGTCGGTTAAGTGTCCGACTTCAGCTCAGGTCATAATCTCACAGTCTGTGAGTTCGAGCCCCATGTCAGGCTCTGTGCTGACAGCTCGGAGCCTGGAGCCTGCTTCACATTCTGTCTCCATCTCTCTCTGCCCCTCCCCTGCTCGCACTCTGTCTCTCTCTCTCTCTCTCAAATATAAAAAATAAAACATTTAAAAAATTAAAAAAAAAAAGGAGTCGATGCTCCTTGGATAACTGGCTACAGCAAGGTAAGTACAAGATGAACCTAGGACATCTCACACTAAAAAAATAAAGTAGTACTCAAAAAATCATGGGAATATATAAAAAGTACATAGGAGCCATCTTGAAGATCTTGCTGGCCAAAAATAGAATAAATTTGAACAAAATAAATAAGGATACTAATAACCTTTTGACTAAAAAAATATATAAATCATTCTAATAATAAACAAATGAGGAAGGAAAGGTTTTCTCTTTCAGAATCTCAACTAACACATGTAGAAGGAATTATAGAATTAGGAAAGTTATTTTGCAACCAACGCTGCAGTAATCAATTCAGGCAAAACTCACTGATGATTGAGCTAAAACTATTTCCCCACATATTATTTATTAATTTTTTAAACATTTTTTTAATGTTTACAGTACTGTTGTACTTTATTTGAGCTTGGGAATTCTTTTTTTTATTCTTTATTTTTTTAATGTTTATTCATTTTTGAGAGACAGAGACAGCATGAGCAGGGAAGAGGCAGAGAGAGGCAGACACAGAATCTGAAGCAGGCTCCAGGCTCTGAGCTGTCAGCATAGAGCCCGACACAGGGCTTGAACTCACAATCTGTGAGATCATGACCTGAGCCGAAGTCGGATGCTCAACTGACTGAGCCACCCAGGCGCCCCCATTACTTATTAATTTAAAAGAGAAAAATGCTAACTTCATGGTGAAGAAGCCTGACAGGTATCACCTACCTAAGTGGTTAATACTGCCAATACTGGGGCAGACTAACATAGAGTGCTTCTTGATGGGCTATACTAGGAAGGCCACAATCCCTTTTATATAGCATTCCTGCCCTAAATTCATAATCTGAATCTAATCATGAGAAACATCTGACAAATCCTAAGGTACACTGTACAAAACATGTAGCCTGACTTTTCAAAAATACAAACATCTGAAAGACAAGGCTGAAGAACCGTGCAAATCAAAGAAGACTAAAAGGACAACTAAATGCCGGGGATTAGATTCTGGATTTTTGTTATAAGGAAATTACGAGGACAACTAGGCAACTACCCATTATGGACTACTGTGTTTAGTTTCTTAGGGCTGCTGTAAAAAAATATCTATGTCTATATATCTATATCTATATCTATATCTATATCTATATCTATATCTATATCTATATACATCAAGGGAATAGCAGGGCCATGTTCCCTTTGAAACTCTGGACAGAATCTTTTCTTGCCTCCTCCTAGCTTCTGATTATTGCTGGCAATTCTTGAGGTTCCTTGACTTGTGGCTGGACCATTCCAACCTCTGCTTCTGTTGTCACATAGCATTTTCCTCTTCTTATAAGGACACTGGTCATATTGGATTAGGGCCCATCCTAATTTGGTATGAATTCATTTTAACTTGATTATATCTACAACTACCCTATATCCAGATAAGGTCACATTCACAGGTACTGGGGGTTAGGACTTAAAACTATCTTTTGGGAGAACACAACTCAACCTACAACTGTGTGTTAGATAACTGTTTAATAGTGATGTTAAAGTTTCTGAATTTAATAATTGTACTGTGGTTATATAAGAAAATGTCCCTGTTTTTAGAAAATACACACTTAAGGGTACTTAAGGGTACTTAAGGGTAAATAAGTACTTAAGGGTAAATAAGACATGATCTTTCCAACTAACTTTCAAATAGGGAGTAGGGAGAGTGGGAATACCCACAGGCATATACACAGAGTGGGAATAATAAAATCAAACATAACAAAAGGTTAACAATTGGTAAATTTGGGTGAGGGAGAGAGACCTAGATGTTCTTTGTACTGTTCTAGCAACTCTTCTGTAACTTTGAAATTATTTCCCAATAACAAGGTGTTTTGGGTTTTTTAATGTTTATTTATTTTTGAGAGAGAGACAGCATGAGCAGGGGAGGGGCTGAGAGAGAGGGAAACAATCTGAAGCAGGCTCCAGGCTCTGAGCTGTCAGCACAGAGGCTGATGCAGGGCTCGAACTCATGGACTGGGAGATCATGACCTGAGCCGAAGTCAGATGATGAACCAACTGAGCCACCCAGATGCCCCAACAAGGTTTTTTTTTTTTCAAACCACACACAAAATAACATCTACAAGTAAGTTTATCGAAAAGCATTTTGAGTCTATATTACAAAAATAAAACTCCTGGACTATAAAGAACCTCATTAAGTGGAAACCTATAACTTTTTTTTTTTTTTTTTTTTTTTAAAGTCGGCTCCATGCCCAGCATGGAGCCCAATATGGAGCTCAATACAGGGCTTGAATCCACCACCTTGAGATTAAGACCTAAGATGAAATCAAGAGTAAACACTTAAGCCACCCAGACACCCCAGAATCATATAACTTTTTAGATGGTAAGAGTCATTATTAAAAGATATCCATTCTTCCTAAATAAACCTAAATCATTAACATTATCTAAATCAAAATCACAGTGAAGCTCATAAGGACAAGTATATGCATAAAACTAGCTGAGAAACTTTTGGAATTACTAGTAAATTCCGACCTCATGGTTAACAGCACAGGCTATGGAGTTAGAGAGCTGAATACAGTCCTAGCTTGTATGTGAATAAATGTAATTTCTCACAACCTACATCTTCATCAGTAAAAATACAGATATTAAGAATACTAACTCAGTGTTCACTTTGGCAGCACATATACTAAAATTGGAAAGATACAAAGATTAGCAAAGCCCCCAGATAAGGATGAAATACAAATTTGTGAAGTATTCCATATTTAACAAAGGAAAGAAAATTATTTCATTAAATAAAATGGCTACATGTCAGAATATTTAAGCCAGATTTTCAAAAGAAAAATAGAGTTTTGTGAGAAATGAATTAGTTAAAATATGATTAAATATTTATCATTTTGACTGGAACACAGGCAATACTCAACTGAACGAATACTGAACTAGCTGCTGTTCTTGCTGTTGTCATCATGGTCCTCATCATCAAGCTATGTGGTACTAGCATAGGAATAAACAAGCAAATATCTGGAAAAGAAGGAAAGCTCAGAAACAGGCCTTTGAATAAATGAAGTTGTGAATGCTCTAAAGGTAGCATTCTGAATCCATGGCAAAAGGATAGATTTAATAAAAAGCACTGGTGAGCTACATCCTGAGGAAAAAAAAAAAAAAGAGGGAGAGAATTGGATTCTTATCTCACAACATATATAAATTGCAGAGTTCCAGAGTAAAGAGTTAAAATACTTGCAATCTAGGACAAGACAAAAACCTACAGACAGAATTTTTTAAATGATCATCAGCTGTGGAAAGCATCCTTAAAACACAAAATCCAGAAGTTATAAAAAGGAAGTTATTTTTAATACTTTTTTAAAGATAAAATGAAAAAATATTAGATGAAAAGACAAGCAAAGATATGGAGAAAGTGTTTGCAACATAGATACAAAGAATATCCATACAATATAAAAATACCTAAAAATCTATAAGAAAAAGACAACCCAATAGCAAAATTGTCAAAGGTTATAAACAAGCAGTTTACCACATGGAAAAATGCACAGTCACTTTCAATTGAAAAAGCAAATTACAATAATTTTAAGGTATCTTCATTCACACACATAACTAACAAAAATAAAACAAGGTTTGCAGATACTGTGAGATAAACAAACATACTTATATATTCCAGTTCAATCTACCTTAACAACAGCAACAACAAATCTGGAAATACATAACAGGAGCTTTGAACCCGTTACTATCCCTGGCTCTGAATATCATCAAAAAGATAAACAGCAATGCCAATTATGCCATTAGAAGACTTAATTACCAAAAAAAAAAAAAAAGAAAAGAAAAGAAAAGAAAAGAAAAGAAAGAAAGAAAGAGAGAGAGAGAGAAAAGAAAAAGAGACTTAATTACAGAAAAGGGAACATAAAACAGACCCAAAAAAAGGCAGTAGAAAAGGAATCACTGACCTTTACTGCTAGAAAGTAAGCTCATCAGGTCCACCCACTCACCCACAGTAAAGTACCACTAACAGATGACCTAGATACATTTATTTACCCAAACTCAAAGATGGTTCAATAATTCAATAAAGCACTTCTTCTTTATAAGCTTACAATTACTTATAAATGGTAACGTTAATAAACTGTTACAGAATTTTAAACAGGCATCAAAAGCAACTTTCAGTGTCTGCATTTATGAAAATTCACCTTATTTAAGGCATCATTTAGTCAATTTTCTTTTTTTTCTTTTTCAAGATGTCTCCCTGTCTCTGTGATTTCTCTATTAACTGGGGCCCCGATAATATCAGAAATGTCTTTCAGAACCTTCAGACAGAATTCTCCTGGACCTAGAAACTTGAAATCAACTGAAGCTAGATGCCCTCTTACCATCTATTATCTACTTTCTTACTCTCTTTTCTAGCTTTGCTAACTTAAGGAGCATCTTCTTGTTACAGAAGTCAGGAGATAAAAAGAAGACATGCTAGATGTTTCCTGTTATCTATTATTTCAACTTTCCTGGATCTGTGGCTTCCCTTTTAACTTCCAGCTTTGAATTTATTTCTAAGAATCATCTATGTTGTCATTAGTTTTCTTTCTACTAGGCATCAATCATTCTAAAAATCCTATTCATCCTCTAACAATATCCTAAGAGGTTCTTGACCCCCTCTTCTACCTGAGTTCTATTATGAGTTCCTCCCTCTGATCTGAGGGGGAGGGGCACAGAGAGGGGGAGAAAGAGTCTCAAGAAAGCTCCGCAAGGTAGCTCCAGTGAGGAGCCTGATGCAGGGCTCAAACTCAGTTCATGACCAGAGCCAAAGTAGGATAGTTAACTGACTGAGCCACCCAGGTGCTCAAGTTCTAGTCATTAAAAACAAACAAACAAACAAACAATTAAGACCCAGTAGAGAGTGGCTATGGGGATGGGGAGTAACAAGGTGAGATGGGGGGGGGGGGAGGGCTTTAGCTCCATCATCATTCCCACCTGCCACTATCCCCACCAAATTCTCTGATATGGCTAATTACTATCTTTTCTCAATCACTAAAAGGACTCCATAAATGCAGACACAATCCACAATTCTCCTGTGACCCCCACCTGCACCCCAAATCAGAGTGCTTCCCAAGCTTTTCATATAAAAAGCTTAGGGCATTTTTAGACTTTTCATTCCTTTAGGTGGCATACTGTCCATCAGAATCTGAAATCATAGACTCTTACTGGTTGTCAAATATGTTTCCTAAAGTCTAGGGCATACATCTTAAAGTCCAGAATTACTTTCCCTGTTACTTTTTTTTTTTTAACGTTTATTTATTTTTGAGACAGAGAGAGACAGAGCATGAATGGGGAAGGGGCAGAGAGAGAGGGAGACACAGAATCGGAAGCAGGCTCCAGGCTCTGAGCCATCAGCCCAGAGCCCGACGCGGGGCTCGAACTCACGGACCGCGAGATCGTGACCTGAGCCGAAGTCGGACGCTTCACCGACTGAGCCACCCAGGCGCCCCTCCCTGTTACTTTTAATATAAACCCAAGACAACATGGTCCCTATACCTCTAAAAATGTTTTCTGTAATTTGCCTATCACTTTTTTCTATTGGTCCTAATTAAGTTCAAATATCTTTATATCTTCCTTTAGCACCTAAAACATGAAATCACATTTTTCCAGATGCTCTGCTTATAAAAAACAAGCTTCCAGAGGTGCTGGGATATTTGACTTTTTCCATCATAACCAGTTTGTATCTGTACTAATATTGTTGCCTTAAATTAAGAAGATACCATCTTGGGGCACCTAGCTGGCTGGCTCAGCCAGCAGACATGCAACTCTTGATCTTGGGGTCATGAGGGTGCTAGGCATAGAGCTAACTTAAAAACAAACAAAAAAAAAAGATCATCTTTGTCCACACCTTTCAAATATTCTAACCATGTTTCTATAACCAAATAGTGTATTTCCATACAGACATGTAATCTTTTTAACTAATAGGTTACTTTCTCTCCCCTGCTGTGGCAGAGACAACTACCTTCCACCAAAAATTCCTTTTCCCCTTCTAAGGTTGTCAATAGAAGGTAGCCCTGCCAAGGACTATTTTTCTTAGCTCTACTTACAACCAGATACATGCATATGACTCATTTACATCAACATAATGTAGGAGGAACTGATGTGTGGCAGAGTTTTTAAGAAGAATGGTTGTTAGAGATATAAGATATTAAAAAAAGGAATCCCTTTATTGTATGTATTTTTCTTACTGGTCTTTAACATTTACCACTCACTGCCAAATCATACTTGCTTCTCCATCGGACTCCAGTACAATGTTTATCTGAATTCATCCAGAGCACTGATGCCACTAGTCTAGCTTTAGGCCTGCCACTCCAAGGAGTCCGGAGTAAGAAGCATCTGCGGTTACTGTATGAGTTTCCAGTGAGAAGCTATTTGTTGACATTTCTTCTTCCCATGCCCATGGTAAACAAACATTGTTGGCAGACTGTTACACTGTCATACATTTTAAAACATTTAATAAGTGCCTACTAAGGTTCCAGATGCTTGGGATAACCTCTGTACCAAAACAAAGATTCCTCCCTACCTCCATGGAGCTTATATTCTAGTGGCAGCCACTCACTCCCATCACTTAGTCTTGGCACTACAGTTTAAAGCCTATCTGCCAACACACTTATGCAGACTTAATAAACACGGGCAATGACAGAACTGTTGAAGTGATGTGTGAAGGAGTTGTACTGTAGATATTCTATGTGGGATAATAATGCTACAAAATCAAGCCAGCATTCCTATTAGAAAACAATGCTCCAGCTTATTAGAGAGGACAAAGGGTACATTCTTACATACAACTGAAGAAATAAAAGGAAGCCAAAGAAAAAAGGCTTCTAAGGTGGTTAAGGAAATCTGTCAATAGAATCTGACACTGTGGTAAATGAGTAGCAAACAGAATTTCCATTTGGAGTGTTAGATGAGACTTTTGATCCAGAGGTAAAGAATTCATATAACAATAACATTTCTAGGAACAAGCCAGCATGGAAGAATCCCACTGTTTCCTTCAGAAGGAAGTGAAGCTTTGAATGGTTGTTGAGTCTGTACCAAGGTGTAGAAAACTGCCATCTTATTGACAGGGAAAATTAGAAAGTGTACTCTCTTTCTGCAGAATATGTGAAATGTGATGGAGAACCATTCAGACAATGCAGACCTTCCATCTATTTCTACCAACTCATCTAAGAATAAATGATTTAATTAGTAGAAATAAAAGCAATGTCGCACAATAGAAGTTTGAGCCAGTTTTGAGTCAGAACTCATATTTGAGCATAAACTTAGGGGAGGAGGAGAGACAAGGAAAGAGAAACTCACTATATACACATATACTCCATATACCCCTTATAAACCCAAACTTACAAAAGGAAAGCGTTTGCTACACTTTAGTGTAATACCCATCTTTTGCTGGCTTTGTTCTTTTGATGAATTAAATTTAGATTAAAAAAAAAAAAAAAGAAGCTTCACTGGAAAAACATCCAAACACTGTCTCTTTGTTAATCTGGGTTGAACATCTTGTTATAAAAAGATAAAGAATGCTTTGGGATTAGTGTATCAGTTTTCCAATACAAAGCCAAACCTACAAAAGGAAAGCACTTGCTATAGTTTAGTGTATTAGCCCTTTTTTTTCCAGCTCATATAATATATGACCTTGATTCCTATTATGAAATATGTACCACAAAGCTACTTCAATTGAAAAGTATACATGATTGAAAATTCTCAGCCCCAATATAAATGTACAGTTTAAGGGAGAAGGAAAAAGATAAATTCCCCTTTCCTCCATAATTGCTCTTTATACCTAAGGAAGCTGTCTTATAGGAAACAGGCTTATTGTCAGATAAATTCAGTTCTAGTCACCACTAGTCCTGTGACCTCAGCCAATCACATATAGTTTCTGATCCTCAGTTTCTTCACATGTAATAAATACCCATCTAATCCACAATATTTGTGTATTTTGAAAAGGCATTTCAAATATTTAACTGTGACAATGCATATGAACTACATATGTAGAATAGCATCTGCCATAATACAGGCTTTCTTCCTTCCTTACACATTGCCTATGAGGAGTAAATGGGTGGGAAACAGAAAAAAGGGCAAAAAAGAGGAAATTATAAACTTCCACATTACATTCACTCCTCGTTTTCCCAAGCCCTTTTCTAGTTTCCACATTTTTGTTTCTCATTTCCAATCTTTTGAAACCTTCCCATTCTTCACACTGTCCTATAGGGATAGACTAGGCAGGCTTAGAGTGCCTAGAGCAAGCAGGTGGGAGAAAGTACGGACATTCCTGTACTCAAATTCAGCTTAAGAGCAAGGCTTCACTGGAAGGGTCTTGGCATCCCAATTCGAAACTCGTAACAGTGATTTTTAAATGGTGAAGGGCTGGGAAGGTGTGGAGGGAGGGTAACTCACAAGACAATGAGTTCATTCCCTGTATAATCAGAACATTCAGTAAGCCAAGTATTTCATATGTTCAAAGAGCTCAGATTTAAGAAAACAAACAAAACCTGAAAATCAATCAGAATACATTTACCAATGAAACACTATTATATCTGTTAAATGTTTATACACTCTTAATGGTCTGCCTAGAAATCTAACCAAAAAGGCTAACCTTCCAAGAAAGAATGTTTCCTGAGAAAAGATTTTGATTTTCAAAGACCTAACTGACAAACTTTGGGAACAATCTACTTATAATTTTGGTGGCTTCCCTCCCCCTTTTTATAAGATCTTTGTTGCAAACCTTAAAAAGCTAACCATTTCCTAACACCCATGCTTATTTTATTCTAACTAGTAACTAAACGTGTTAAAGGAAAACATCCAGAACAATTACTCTATGTTTTTGTCAATTAAAAAAAAATAAATGTTTTAATGTTAGTGGTCATGATCATAGTGATCATAGTCATGATTATCTGTTAACTGACATCACATCTATGTGCTTCAATGAATAAAAGTTCTTATCTTTCTAATTTTACTGCAAAATAAGTCGGAAGTGTTGCTTAAAGGACTTATTTTCAAACCTGACTTCTTACAGTAAAACTTCTATATAAATGTTGTGGAACCTGCATCTGTCACACATATCTGTAATAAACTATCTACAAAATCAAGTCTTCTGGCCTAGAGAATTAAATCAGTTTACTTGAAGCTAAAAGTATCCATTGCATATGGATCCATTAAAGTTTCAGATGTATCACACACTAATATTATCAAAAACCAGAGAAGTGTTAAACTGGATTATCACATTAAAAAGAACTACCAATCTACAAAATTTACAACAGTCTCATAATCATAGCCAGTCCCATCCAACTGTGAATTCCTAAAAGGCAGTAGTCACACTGCAATCATTTCTATACCACCAAAACCAGCACAGTATTTGTTATACCACAGGTTTAATAAATGGACACTTGATGAGACAATACTACATTTCCTAGAGAAAAGTCCAGTGCCAAGTCTATGGGTCAGTTTTTTACTATAACCTTTATTTACCTGCTATCTAATTTTATTTCAAATTCTAGATTCTGAAACATTTCCTTAAAATGTTATCAATAGGAAAACTTCAACTGTAACAGAGCCACACATTTATATAAGGCTGAAAGAATATTAGAAACCATCTGGCCACTGTCTCTTATTTCAGATGGTGAAACTGAGGTGCAAGGAATTTACTGAACTGACCAAGGTCAAATAGCTCTTTATTATCAAAAGTGGCATTAAAATCCAAATGGCCTTCTACCTTTTAGTCCTTTCCTTACTACACCATGTTGCCTTCTTTGCTCCTTTTCATATACCTGACAGTTATTATTTATTTTCATGTTTATTTATTTATTGAGAGAAACAGAGAATATGCATGCGCAAGCAGGGGAGAAGCAGAGAAGGAGAGAGAA
Organism: Puma concolor; assembly: GCF_028749965.1. Taxonomy (NCBI): domain Eukaryota; kingdom Metazoa; phylum Chordata; class Mammalia; order Carnivora; family Felidae; genus Puma; species Puma concolor. The sequence continues at coordinate 43,370,714 of NC_141678.1, read as the reverse complement.
TCTCAAGCAGGCTATACATGGTCAGCACAGGGCCCGATGTGGGGCTCAAGCTCACGAACTGTGAGATCATGGCCTGAGCCGAAATCAAGAGTTGGACACTTATTCAACTGAACCACACAGGAGCCCCGTGACAGTTTTTATTTTTAAAATGCCCTTATCTGTAAAATACTAATTGCCTGAGAACAAATGTAAGAAATAAATAAACTTGGCACAGGACAACTGTAAGTATTAAATTATGTAGCAAAAGACACCAACTTTCTCCACTCCCATTTCTACTTAATGCTAAGAAACTGTAAACTATATTAAAAAATCAGAGAAGTGACTAGCCTCTATCATTAAAGAAAATCTAGAGTTTAATACTGGTTGGAACATAGACTGAAACCACAACAATCTTTAAGTGTTAGTGGTCAGTCCTTTCCTCTCAGTACTTCCTGTCTTCACCCATACCCCCAATAGCAGCAGACAAATCCTATAAACTGCATTCTTTCACATGCATTACATCAAGAAAATCAGGAGATTTTTTCTTTTTGTCCTTGGAAGATATGTACGTAAATGATTATAATATTGTCTCTAGTAACATGATACGACGTCAAATGCATTTTAGAAAAATCTAGGTTTTTCTTTTCTTTTTGGTGGATAGCTTGGGCTTTCTATACTCATTAATACAGTAAAAAACATTTCTTTAAAATAAACCATATTAAAGACTCGCTTAACTTCAACTACAGAGAGTCTCCAGTTTATCAGAAATATCAAATTGACCTTTAAATTCACCTTTCAAAGTATTTATAAACTGTGTTATAAAATCATTTTCTAAAACAAAACTTTGAGTGAAAAAATGTAAAGCATTTGTTTTAATATTAGCATATGAAAAAACACTAAGTTTTATAAAATTTTAGTAGAGGTAGATCTTAAAAATGTGTGTAAAGTCATAAATATACACAGAACCACATTTCTGCATACAATTCAAAATTTATTAAGCATTTATCCTACTAGAAACTGTTCTCAAAGATTCATATAAACCAGTTCCTTGCCATTGTGAGCATGAGGTCAAATATATCATAGTCATGGAAAGAAGTAATTATAATGTAAGGAGAATGTGCTTTCATATTGGAGTTTTGTGGGAGCACAAAGACAGGAGCCAATACACTAGTGTTTTGCTAAGTACATGCCACAACGACAATGTGTACTTGTTCACTTTCAAGAGTACAGTCTTCGGTTAACTCTTCCTTCCTTGGGGTGATACAATTTTGAGTGCTGATTCTCCCAATGCTCCCTATTACCCATCCCAAATTAGCTAACCCCCAACCACCAAGTTCCAAAGCCAGAATTAGAATTAGCAAAAGAAATTGTCTCTGTAATTTTTCTGACAGTCATGGTAAAAGAAAGGACAAGATGCTGCTGCTCTCTGCTTAGCATGTTTATAAAATGAGCAACATTTCAGAAGCAGCAAAATTTGCCTATAGCATCTTCCAGTCTGGGGCTTGCCATATATAGCTGATAACATATCTGCGTTTGTTGATGTCCATCTTTTTATACCCCAGGAATAAGGAAAGAACAACAGAATAAAGAAGCTAGGGTCTTGCAAAATTCAGCCGGACACAGGGGATATACCATGTGCAACTAGTTGTAGAAATAATCCTTCTTGAAGGTCTTCCACTTCCTGGGAGAAAGCAGGATGTCCAAAGAACGTGCATAGAAACTCTCCTGCCAACACCCAAACAGTAATAGCAGCAGCACTTCTAACTGACACGGTTTAAAGTAGCATGGAGTATATGTTACAAACTCCAGGGAACCTGCAGTCACATATATACACTCAAACAAGGGGAACTGAGGAGCACTGCTATCCTGGGCACTAAGGCTTGTAATTCAGTCCATCAGTATTATCCTGTACTTTGAAATTACAGGATTCTCTCTTTCCTGGAGCGAGCTTCAAGATTTTAAAGAGTAACATCAGGTGAACTCAATCCAGACCAGGATATGTTGCCATCAAGTCTGCTAGTTCCAAGACAACAGTAGTGCTGCCGCAGCCAACGATTCCTTGGCAAAGAGACACGTTAAAATGATACTGGCAGCAGCACCGGCTCTTCTTTTTCACCCTCTGCTGTTACTATAGCTCCTTTTGCTAAATCTGCCTCTGAGTTTAGACAGGAGCTGGATGGTTCATAATCACCCAGCAGCTGCAGCTGAGCAATACTCAGCCTAATTGTGGCGCTGGAGCAGCTGAGAGGAAGAAAAGCGGTAATACATACCCTACGATAGCCACACACAAACTGCTGTACACACTACCAATAAGCTACCAAGATACTTTAAAAGGAGCAGGTTATTTCCTTTAAAGAAAAGCTGTTGTACTTCCCTGAAGAACTCTGGATTTGTATTAGAGATATGTTTAAATGTGTGTGAACTGAAGGTGACCTAAGCCATGTAGAGCTCTGAACAATGGAAGATCTTAACTAAAACTTCCTGTAAATATTCATATAACAAAGCCAGTGCCACAAACATCACCTTTACAGCATGACTGCAAGTTCCTGTGATATATGAAACTGATGCAGATGTGATCTCTTCTTTAATTCTACATTATAACAATGCAAACCACAAAGCAACAAAATCAACAACTAAAACAGCAAGCCATTACATAAAGCAAGTAGCATAATATAATCATTCTGAGCATTTCTGAAACTCCAACACCATACTGTCACTTGCTTTCTTGCAAAACATACTCTACTGAAAAAAAAAAAGGAAAAAAACCATACTCTTCTGTTAGG